>NC_056737.1:331342485-331509893 GCF_019279795.1 Protopterus annectens
AATAGCTACACTGATCCTGTGGAACATAACAAAGATGTTAAATGGATAGAAGAAGTAAAAGAAAGACTAAGAAGTTCAAATGTATAGGATATGAAATGGGATGAAGTAACGGCCAGAGAGATCGAAACAAAGTTAAGAAAAGCCTCTAATGGAAAACCCCAGGCCCAGATGTAGTACCTAACTTCTGGCTAAAAGTATTAACATCTTTGCAGGAAGATTTAGCCACGAGTAAGAACTATTTTTATGCGCACCACAAACAGATACCAGCCTGGTTAACAACCGGAAAAACAATGCTCCTACTTAAGAGTGAACCTGCAAACTACACTAAAAATTATAGACCAGTAACTTGCCTTCCGACAATGTATAACCTATATACTGGAACTGATGCTGACACAGTTTATAGTAATTTAGAAGAAAACTCAATTATGGCAATAGAACAAAAGGGTAATAAAAGAAAGTCATATGGAACAAAGGATCATTTCTTGTTAAATAAAGTCATAGTGGAGAACTGTAAAAAGGGGAATAATCTAAGTATGGCATGGCTAGACTACAAGAAATGCATCTAACAGTATCCCACATTCATGGATAAAAATGTGCTTAAAAATGTATAAGATACACCCTACACTGAAAAACTACATCACAGTGACCATGAAACAGTGGCAAACCACTTTGCAGTTAAGTCATGATAAAGGACAAATTATTATTCCAGGGATAAAAATTCAACTCTGTCACTGTTGCTCTTTTGTCTTGCCCTTAACCAATTAAGCTGTCTACTTAAGATATTAGGTCATGGCTATAATTTGGCTCCCAGAAAGCAACAAAGTGTAAAAACTTCTCATCTTCTCCTTGTCCATGATTTAAAACTATATAGCGCATCAGATGAGGAACTGAAAGCACAGCTGCAAGTTGTCAAAACTTTTTCAGATGATATAAGAATGTCATTTAGTCTTGATAAATGTGCAAAAGCCATCTTTAAAGCAGGAAAGCTGCAGCACCAAGAAAACATCTGTTTGGGACAAGAATGTGATATAAAAGAACTTGAGCAAGAGGGAGTGTATAAATATTTGGGAACTGATGAAGGATCAACAATAAAACATGAACAAATGTGAATAAAACTCAGTAAGGAATATTTTAGAAGAGTTAAATTAATCTTGAAAACAGCGTTGATGTCTACAAAGTTCAAGCTATAAACCAATTTGCTCTTCCTGTCCTAACTTACAGTTTTGGAGTGGTTGACTGGCCCCAAAAGGTGTTGGATAGATTAGACAGGAAAACAAGAAGGATGCTTCAAGCTCCACAAATGATTTATAAAAATCGGTGTACAGTAAGATTATGTATTTCCTGTTCCGAAGGAGGTATGGGCCTCCTTAAAATTGAATACATGTATAGATCTGCAATTGCAGGACTGCATACATATCTGCTGACCTCAGAAGACCCAAACATAGTGAAAGTTTTGAAAAATGAGGAGAATAAATCTAAGATGACTTCCCTCCTTAGTCTAGCAGAAGCATATTGGCGTCAAGTGGGAATGGAAATAAAACCAAAAGTAGATAAAAAATAGGCAGCAACTGAATGTGCCAAAAAACAAAAGAAATAATTCAAGGTGCAAGATCAGATGAGAATGCAAGAAATATGGAAAATGCATAAATATGGTTGCAAGTATAGAAAACTCCTGGAATAACCTCATGTTGATTAGGAATGAAAGTAGGAATGGTTAAGGAGAGGCGAATTCAAACCAAAAGATGAAAGGTTAATATTGGCAGCCCAAGACAGTGGACTATATACATGCTGGTTTACAAAGTCCATTGAACATGTAGGAGAAACAAATGTAGGTTTTGTAAAACAGAACTGGAAACAGTTACACACCTTGTTGCTGGTTGTGACATAATAATAGCAGAAGGACTGCAGGCATAACAATGTGGCAAGACTGTTGCACCTGGGGTTGTGCAAATATTATAATAGTGAAGTAGCTGAAAAACACTGGAAACAAGAGCCACAAAGCATCATATAAAATGATTAAGTCTACATTACATGGGATCACCCATTACCAACAGTTCAAAATACAGATGCTAGAAAATCAGATATAGTGGTACATGAAAAGAAGACAAAAGTAGCACTGATCATTGAAATCACCACACCCAGTGACTACAGTGTCTTGTGTACAGAGAGACACAAAGTCATAAAATATCAGGATTTGCAGGCAGAAATGAGAGCAATGTGGAAGAAAGATACCCAGACAGTTCCAATAGCAGCAGAAGCAACAGGTCTTATAAAAAAGAATATACAGTCGTATTTAGATATGTTACTGATACATGTAACTCTATACGAACTGCAGAAGGAGTAATTACTAGGCACATTTCAACAATGCTAATTTAATGAACTTTAATCATACTTTGACTTAGGAATGGGGTCCATTCCAGTCATGGTATTAAAAACCCAAAAGATTTGGAGAAATTAAAAGACTGAAGCAATATTATATTCATAAAGTAGCAGAAATTATTCTAAGAAATAAGCCAAAAAGGGGGATGAAGAAAGGAGGCTCTGCCAACAGGGATAACTGCAATTAGGGATACAGACAATAGGCAAAAGGGGACTAGAAATTACTGGAGAAAACTGAAAAGAAACCAAGCTATTATGAGCAAATAATTAAAAAGGGAAAGGTAATAGAATGGGAAGAGGCCAAGAATTTATTTGAACTGCAGGCTAGAGATTGCCTTCCCTATCAAAGACTGATATCAGGCTATAGGCAAAGAGAAAGGAATAGTGGCATCATAAGCAAAAAGACCAGCACTGGTAGAGTTTTTGGTAGAATCTAGAACAGAAGCTGCAGTTAAAAAAGGGGAAAATTAGCACAGCATATAAAATATTGCAAGATAACTATAAGAATTAATCAGAGGAGGTTAGAAAGTACTGGAAAGAGAGGATGGATAAGCAATTCACAGAGAAACAATGGAGGGATATATGTACAACTCCCAAATATGCAACAAAGTCTAGAAGAGTTTAGAATCTTTGCTTGGAAATGTTTAAATAGGTATGTTTATACCCCAAAAGTAGATGCCAAAGAATTTTTTGCTCAGGTGGAAAGTAACTGTTGGAGGTGTGACTGGGAAGAAATAAGTAACTGGGAACATATTTTTGAGGAGTGTAATAAGTTGGCAATTTTTAAAATTCCCTGCAGATTACTCTATCAGAAAGACTGAGCAATTTGGAATAACTAAGGACATTTTTTTTTACCTATAATACAAGATCAGAATTGCCTAGACATAGTAAGGTCTTAATGAGTCTAATTATGGTGGCTGCCAACAAAGCAATTACTAGAAAATGGACATCAAAGTCTAAACCAACTGTACTAGAAGTAGTGAATATAGTAACAGAGATAAAATAACTGGAAATGGGATCGTCAGAAAAAGGTTAGGAGAAAATTATATATAAAAAAAATGACTGGATAGATAAGTGCTTTACAATGTTTGCAACTAAAAATATCTCCGTATAGTGTGTTTTCATTTATATAAATGAATGATTGCCTATGTCATAAGTGATAATTTAATAAAGACTTTCTGGTTTAAAAAATGGATAATGAAAACCTTTACCTACTACAGACAATCCTGGCAGTAGCAAGAAAGAACTTAAACAAGGAAATGGAAAAAGACTTCATCCCCATAATCTGAAGAATTATTATCCTTGCTACAAGAATCAGTCACCAACGAAATCAGAATAAAAGAAAGCAGGATCCATATGAGATCTCTTATCAATAATCAGTGGATGAAAACAATGTCTCTCAATGCATTACTACAGAATAACATTGTCTAAGTTGTTGCAATGTAAAATGAATTTAACAAATTTCTACAACTTCATTTCACACAATTATTATTATTCTTTATTCAGGCATGTTGTATATATTGTAAATACTTCTTAAAATTTGTGGTTTAATTCATAGGTTCATAGGTTCATAGGTTAGTACTAGGCTAACTGCCCTTGCAAGCCATTTTAAGCCTAGCCAATTATCCCCTGTGAGATTCAAACCCTGTACCTTGTGTTTGTAAGGCAAACACCTTAACCATTAGGCCACCCTCCCAACCCTTCTTTACGGACTGTATTAATATTTAATAGTGAACATATCAACTGTACAATGTTAATTAGCTTTAAATTGTTATAAATAAAAGGAATTACTTGTTAAAGCAAGCCATTTGTATTTAAGCCCTGCTAGGCCATAGTCTTGCAATTTCATTTAGAGTTGTGGCAGGAATCTGTACTACTGCCAGATTTGAGCCTTAGACATTTGCTACAAATTTTTTCCCATAAATAGTGTTTTTGGTAAATGTCTACATTATCCGGTGCTTTACACTGCAGCAGAAGTTCAACAGTGAAAGTGTTTTTATGTTCTGCTTGTCATTTACCTGCTTAAAGTTGCATTCTGTTTCTGCCCCATACCACATTAACACAGTAAGCTAAAGTTACTGAAAGAGCTCCAACACTGGCTTTATTTGATCCTCTCTAGCTAGCCTGCTTGTTCCTTGAAATATTTCCCGATCCTCTAAGAATGTGTCTCTGGCCTCCACCCCATATGGTACTCTGATTTCCAATGCCCCTCCTTCCCCTCTTGCATTGCTACTGTCTGTTGTATAAGCTACTTATGTACTTTCCTGCCCATTGCTTTCCACAGATCCATGATACTGAGTGCCAACCCAGCAAACCAGTATTGCCCTTGAGTAAACCTCCTGTATTACATATTGTCTCCTGCTCATTTTTTTCTAGAGCTCAGCAACGCTTGGAGTCCTAGCCTGTGTTGCAGATGTGCTTTACTTGTATCCAGTGGCATCCAAGCAATGTTATACACCTTTGATTGCTAAATTGTATTTACTTAAAATATTTTGAGTGATTGCCACAGTTTCCCGCTTGTATGCATTTCACTGTATTTTCATAAAAAATGCTCTCTCTCTGTTACTGCTGTAAGACTGGTAAAAATCCCAAACTCTAGTCCAACAACTAAAAAGCTGACAATGCAGAGCTCCAATAAAGGCTCTCCCTCCACAATGCAAAACAAATTACTTGGTTCACCACCAAGGCTCAAAAAAATATCTAATCCACACAACACAAAAAAAAACATGGACGAAAAGGCTCACACAATTAAAACAAAAAAGGATTTAGCGTTTTATAGGTTCATAGGTAAGTACTATGCTATCTGCCCATGGGCATTTATAAGCCTAGCCATAATGTGATGGCTTTCACCTCCCCATTAGATTAGTAACCTGGGCCTCTGTCAACAGGGCTCCTGAAGTGATCCCAGGGTAGAACGTACGATTACCCATCCACTCATCAAGATTTCTCTTGAAGAGGGTCAGAGAGGAGCTCTGTCGAATATGGATTGGGATTCTATTCCAGAGTGAGGGGAGTCCCTGGGACAGGAATCTATCCCTCCAGCTTGTCCTGTTTATTGTTGTACATAGCTTCAAGTCACTAGAACGAGTGGTTCTGAGGGATCTCGTTTTTTTGAGGTGGAGCATGTCCATTAGTTCAGGGTTTGACATGGCCCTATAGGTCAGGCATAGGTCACCTCTGAGTAGACGGTAAGTGACTGAGAAGAGTTGGAGCTTTTTTAGTCGTGCTTCATATGGTAATTGTTTAAGGCCCTTAATCCTCTTAATGAGGTACTTCTGTGGTCTTTCTAGTTGTTGCAGGTGTCTAGTGAGGTACATCCCAAATGGGGCATTGTACTCTATTATGGGCCTAATGAGTGAGGAGTAAAGGGGCACAATCACCTCCTTGGATCTGGAGGAGAAACCCTTTGTGATCAGGTGTGCCACATAGAAGGATTTCCTGACCGTTTTGGCTATGTGGTTATCAAAGGAGAGCATGCTATCTACTTGGGTACCCAGGTCCCTAATTACTTCTTCTGTACTTAGTGGATTCTCATCTATGTGGTAGTTTGTAGGTACTTTGTTTTTTCCAAATGGGATTACTATGCATTTTTTGGCATTTAGCTTGAGGCCGCGACTTTGACACCAGGTGTTTGTCTCTGTGAGTCCCTTTTGCAGGATGTCTGTGTCAGCTGGAGAGTCAATTATTGCACCCAATTTACAGTCATCTGCGAACTTGGTTAGCCACAGTCCCTCCGGCTTTGCCTGTACTTCGGAGAAATATATACCGAACAGGAGGGGTCCCAGGACTGAGCCCTGTGGGACTCCGCTTGTGACTGGTTTAGAGTCAGACATGGCACCTGCCACTCTTGCCATGTGGGTTCTGTCTGAGAGCCAACTGGCAACCCATCTCGTGACATGGGGGTTGATATTTAAGCTGGTGAGTTTGTCTATGATTCCCGAGTGTGGGATGGTGTCGAACACCTTAGCGAGGTCCAGATATGCTGTGTGGACCACCTTCCCTTCATCTACAGCCTTGGTGACTGTTTTGAAGAAGTCGACCAAGTGCAGGAGGCAAGATCTGCCTTTAACAAAGCCGAATTGGGTGGGGTCCAGTGTCTGGAGGTTCCCAATGTCCCTTTTATTGAGCTCCATGATAATGCGTTCCATGGCTTTGCAGACCAAGCTAATCAAGCTTATAGAGCGATAGTTCCCAGGGTCAGTTGTGGCACCACCTTTGTGGAGTGGTACAACTGATGCTGTATGCCATTCTTTGGGTACATAGCCTGTAGAAAGGCAGAGTCTGAATAGTGATTTGAGATGGGAGGTTAGTTAATTTTGAAGCTCGTTTAAGACACGACCTGGGATAGCATCTGGTCCCACTGATGCTGTGTTTTTGGCCTTTGCAAGGGCTGTCTTTACTTGTGTGTCTGAGATATCTGGAGCGCCACATTCTTCTGGGATGGGTGCTAGCCCTTTTGGTGGAGAGGGGGGGTGAAGTTTGCACTGAACTTGTCAGCCAGGATGTTGGCAATGTCGGTTAGTTCAGTGTATTTATGGCCATTATGCACTAGCTCGGAGCATATCTGAGAGTTTGCCCCTAGACTCTTGACATAGTTAAAGAAGGCCTTGTGGTTATCCTTAGAGTCATTGGCTATTTTTCTTTCGAAGTTGGCCTTGGATGATTTAATGAGGGAGCGCAGTTTTTAGTGATGTTAATCAGAGATGCCTTCTTATTTTGGGATTTTGTTCTATCTGAAGAAGCGTGCCTTTGTGGATGCACGCGAAAGCGCTTATTCACCTGTTTTAATAAAGAATTGTCTTCTTACGTGGTGGTGCCTTCCAGTTTATACTACATCTATCTTGCAGGAGTTTCCTCCTTCTGTTGTAAAGTTTATTTATGGCTGGGGTCCACCAGACTAGCTTCCTCTTTTTTTGAGGAGTTGGTCTTGGATTTACTTGGGATGGCTCGGTCCATGTATTCTTGAAGGTGTTCATAGTATGCACTTGTAAAGGATTCTGCCGATGCGTCATTATTTTCCATTTGATTGGGAGCTTTGAAACTTCCCACCTCGGTCTTGAGGAGTGTGAAGTTGGCTTTAGAGAAGTTTTTTACCTTGATTTCCTTGACTGAGGGGGGGGTCGGGATGTGGATGTCCAGTGTGATTAGTTTGTGAGCTGATCTTACCAATGACGAGTTTACCTCAGGTGTGGAACATAGGTTCCCCATGTTGGTGATTACCAGGTCCAGTATGTTGTCATCTCTTGTGGAAGTGGTGACCAGCTGTTCAAGGGTGTTTGAGTTTATAAACTCAAGGAAGCATTGGGCTAGGGTGTTTGAGCTTGAGTAGTTTTCCCAGTCAATGTTTGGATAGTTGAAGTCACCCAGTAGCATGGTGTTGGGTAGAATCTTCATACTTTCTAATGTTCTCAGGAATGCTGCGTGAGGGTCCTGAGACAAGTTGGGAGATCTGTAGCAAGCTATAAATTGAACAGCCAATTTACCTGCTGCCAATTGCACTTGGATGGTCTCAGATTCTGCGTGTTGTGCTACTAACCTGGAGGTGTGGGTGTTCTTGATGAATATGGACACACCCCCTCCTTTTGTGTTCCAGTCCTGGTTTTGGGACCTAAAGGTATGGTAGGAGTTATAGCCTGGTAGCGCTGGGGTGCTCTCTGGAGCCTTGAACCAGGTTTCTGTCACTGCACATATGTCGATTTATTCCATACTAAGGAGAGCCTTGAGTGCGTGCATTTTGAGGTTTAGACTTCTGGCATTGAGCAGCATTACCCTCAGATTTGTTTATTATTGTTGTTTATGGAGGCGGGTTTGTCTTTTGAGCCTTGCCTAAAAAAGGCAGTATTGGGGCGGCAAGAGTCTTGGCCAGTATTCGAAAGCCCAGGGGCGACAGGTGCAAGCCGTCTCTGGCGAAGCAACGTGGCTTGTCAAGCATGTCGTCCCAGGCTGACAAGTACTGGATCCCCTTTGAATGACACCAGTAGTTTAACCAATTGTTGAAACTGATCATTTTTTTCTTCGTATGCTGGCATAATTTTGGGGGAGGGCAGGATGCTACTCAGAGTCAGAGTCACACCAACCTGGGCTACATGGTCAGAGAGCTCCTCCATGTCTCGTTTCATGTAGTCCAGGGAGGTATGTCTCAGGTCATTTACGCCAACATGTACAATGACAGAGTCATATTTGTACTTGTTGTGGAGTGACCTGAGTGCATGTGTTATGTGGCGATTCTGGCACCCGACAGGCAGCTTACGGTAACCTTCTCCTTGTTCAGTCTAGTGAGTGGGACGTCTGTGTGCCTAATGATAGAATCACTGATTACTAGTGTGTTAGGTGTGTATTTAGCCTTAGGGGCTGTTTTTGCTTGGCACACTGACGTTGTGACGTATGTGTGACCTGGTTTCTGTTGTGGGGTGGGGGTTGCTTGGGTGTATGCTTAGGAGGTCTCTGTTGTTTAGTCAGGTTCTTATTTAGAGCCTCCGAGTATGTTTTTGCGTGTTTCTGAGAGTTGTTTTCTGGTGCAGCTATGGCTGGTCTATGTGAGTCTGGTAATGTGGTGCTAGTGTTGCCCTTCTCCTTGTGACTGGTTGATCCAGTCATGGGTTGAGAGAGCTTAGCCTCCAGTTTGGCTGTGTAACTGCATCTCTCACATATGTTTGTGCTGCTTGGGAGGAGGAGGAGGTTGTCTGTGTATACGAGGCAACTGTAACATTGCCTCAGGATGCCCAGATTCACCAGCTGGACTGGAGAGCACACCTGAAGCTGTCCCTTGAACATGCCTGAATAGATGGTTGGGACTGTATTGCTGATTGGATGAGTAAAGAGCCTTATACTTCCTGCGTAAAGGAATGAAGTGCAAGCTGTAAGCTAGTGCTAGTTTTAGTGAGTTTTGGTAAGTGCCGATCTTAAATTGCCTTATTTCTAGTGCTGGGTTTAAGTGTTTCAAGTTTCAAGGGAAAAACTGAAGTGCAGACTTCGTGGAGCCTGGAATAGTTTAACCGCAGCTAAACAGCACTGCGCGGTGCGCAAACCCGCGCAAAACCGTGCTAAGCGTATTTTATACCAGGGAGATCAAAAAGGATAGAAATTACAAGTTGCTGGGCTGGGACCACTCCTACAGGGACAGATAGGCTGCTCAGAGTTCCCTCTCTCATAGTGAACAAGGAAGCCACCTAACTATCCAAGTATGATATGGGCAACACAGGAACCTTTACCTCAATCCCGGATTCAGCAAAGCCTGAAAATTGGACTAGACTAGTTCAGAAAGGCAGGAAAACACGGAATTTTTTTGTGTTTTTTTATTTTTTATTTTTATTTTTTATTTTTTTTTTAGAAACAGAAATGCAGAGGTTAAATTACTTTAAATACACAGAGGAGGCTAGCGCACTTGAGTGTGTAGCCCGCGACTATGTTACATGTAACTTAAATGCAAAAACGACAAACAGTAACTTTTTTTCAAGTGAAAAGGAAATAAGTACAGTAAGCAATGCAGATATCACTAGGGATCCACAGAAGCGCTGAAAAGCCGCGTTTTAGGTGGAATTAGCATTTCAGGGAAATAACAAGCAAACAAACAACAAGCATAGAAACAAAACTAGATTCAGCAGGCCTGGATCTAGTCTATGCTACAGCAAACAAGGTGTACCAATTTCAGTAAGAAACAGTTCAAATATGCAGGCTCTATAAGCCTTTAACCAGAAATTCCCAGCTCAGAAGGCAGAGTCCAGCCTCTCCTCCCACAAGAGTGCAGACCACGAACCTTCTTAATGTAAAATAACTGGCCTGAAGCCCAAGTGCTTAAACCAGAACTAATACACTTTTAGAATAGCAGACACTGAGCCCTCAATCAGCAGTTCCCAACTTAGAAGGATGTAAGCTACCTGTCCTGCCATCACAGTGCAGGCCACAAACCTTCCTAACGTAAAACAACTGGTCTGAAGCCCAAGTGCTTAATCCAAAAGACGTAGAATGATAGCTACACTTTAATCAAGTTACTACCAAGCAGTAATAAATACAATTGAATACTTTAAAGAATGCCTGGATTAGTGCTCAAGTTATACAAACAAAGCTAGATTCAGCAGGCCTGGATCTAGTCTATGCTACAGCAAACAAGGTGTACCAATTTCAGTAAGAAGCAGTTCAAATATGCAGGCACTATAAGCCTTTAACCAGAAATTCCCAGCTCAGAAGGGCAGAGTCCAGCCTCTCCTCCCACAAGAGTGCAGACCACGAACCCTCTTAATGTAAAATAACTGGCCTGAAGCCCAAGTGCTTAAACCAGAACTAATACACTTTTAGAATAACAGACACTGAGCCCTCAATCAGCAGTTCCCAACGTAGAAGGATGTAAGCTACCTGTTCTGCCACTACAGTGCAGACCACAAACCTTCTTAATGTAAAACAACTGGTCTGAAGCCCAAGTGCTTAAACTAAAAGGCTTAGAATGAGTTACACCAAGCAGTAATAAATACAATTGAGTATGTTTAAGATGACACAAAAGCAAAATAAAGTAGGAAGAAACACAAATACAGTAAAAGCAGATAAAAGAAGAACATTTTTTTTTTGAGAGAGCAAATGAGATAGGCCCAGGAGGAGTATCCAAGTGCAAATTTACAAGCGGGGCGGTTAGTTTCAAAGCCACCAAGATTAACACCAAAACAAAAACAGTGAGGGTGGGCGGGAACCTACTGAAAAAACAGAGTCACAACTTCCAGCTAGATATTGCTCAATGCAACACAAACAAATTAATTTAAATTGTGTATTATTTGAAAAAAGTGCAGATAAAGATTTACTTAACTTCACTTATACGTTCAGTTGATTGCATGCAGGTCTTAGCTGGCCAAAGCTCACAGTTTAAGTTTTCATCTCCTTACAGGAAACATCCTCAGAATCAGAATCCTCAAGATTCTGAAGTCTCCTGTAAGGAATTGCTATAAGACTGTCAAGAAATCACCTTTGGCAAGGGATTTCCAGCTAGCTGTTTAACTGGTTTGCGGTAGCACTGTACTGTGGGTCTCTTCTACTGTGTTTTTTTACATTAGGAGGATTGAGTTTATTCATCTTGTGGTCTGAGTTGGGAAGTACACAAAAAGACTCGTAATGTAGTCATTTTATCGGCCAGAGGGCTCATTCGTTTTTTTATTTTTTCTGTGCTGCTATAAATTTTGTGCATTTGCATGGGTTAGCAGTGCTCTGTACAACTGCAGACACGCAGAAAGTAAATTTCCCTATAGAATGGTCCATAAAACTGTAGCCTGTAAAGCAACAATATAGAGCATATACCTTGCTTCTAGCTTACCAGTGGGAGTGGTAAGCACTAGGTAGTCTATCTACCACGGGAAGAGGGGGTTTTGGCCCAGAAATTGTAGTTCATTGGCCGTTTGGGCAGTTTTTCTATCTCTTTCTACTTTCTGGTTTAAAAGCCTGTGTTTGTGTTTGGTCCCTGCCTTTCCTGTAACTAGTGTAGTCCAGGTAGAGATTTGCTGTATCCAGGACTCTTTGTAAGCTTCTGAGCCCCCCAAGCCCTTCTGTGTTGGAGAGAAGCCGTCTAGCTTATCGGTGGGAGTGGTAAGCACTAGGTAATGTATCTACCACAGGAGGAGTGGTTTCTGGCCCAGAAATGATAGTTTATTGGCCGTTTGGGAAGCTTTTCCATCTCTTTCAACCTTCTGATTTATAAGCCTGTGTTTGTGCTTGTTTTGTGCCTTTCCTGTTACTAGTCTAGTCTAGGTACAGATTTGCTGTATCCAGGACTCTTTGTAAGCTTCGGTGTAAGCCTTTCCATGTTGGAGGGAAGCCTTCTAGCTTATCAGTGGGAGTGGTAAGCATTAGGTAGCCTATCTACCACAAGAGGAGTGGTACCTGGCCCAGAAATTGTAGCTATTGGCCATTTGGGCAGTTTTTTTCCATCTCTTTCAACTTTATGGTTTAAAAGGCACACTTGCGCTTGTTTCCCACCTTTCCTGTAACTAGCCTAGTCCAGATAGAGTTGCTGTATCCAGGACTTTTGGTAAGCTTCTGAGCCCCGCAAGCCTTTCTGTGTTGGAGGAAAGCCTTCTAGCTTATCAGTGGGAGTGGTAAGCACTAGGTAGCCTGTCTACCACTAGGGGAGCGGTTCTTGGCCCAGAAATTGTAGTTCATTGACCATTTGGGCAATTTGTCTATCTCTTTCAACTTTCTGGTTTAAAAGACGACATCTGCGCTCGTTTCCCATCTTTCCTGTAACTAACCTACTGGGAAGCACTAGAAAGCCTTAAACTGATACAAGCCTTCTAGCTTACAAGAGAGACTTTGGAGTGATTAAGCATCAGTTTTCTGTACTTTCTTGCTGTACTTAACTGTTTTCTGCCTAAACGCTGATTTTCCAGTGTTTATTGTGATTCAAAAGCTTTTGTTTTCACATATTGTACTTATTTGATTGCCTGTACTTTTAAAAAGTTTTTTGTTTAAATAATTTGTTTAACTGTTGTAGGCTACACACTAAAGTGAGACAGCCTTTTCTGATCATTTGTAGTCGTTTAAAGCTGTTTTAAGTGTATTTTTACTGTTTTGCCTAATCTTTTCAAAAAAAAAAAAAAAAAAAAAAAAAAAATTCCTTGTTTCCCACCTTTCTAAGCTAGTATAGTCCAGTGTTCAGGCTAGTGCTGAATTCAAGGCTGTGTTACAAGTTTCTGAGTTGCCCATACCTTACTTGGATAGAAAGAATTTTCTCTGTTCACCTGTGAGAGAGGGGAGCTCTGAGCAGCCTATCTGTCCCTGGAGGAGTGGTTCCAGCCCAGACGTTAGTAGTTTATTGGCCATTTTGGGCGAATTTCTATCTCTTTCATTTCCCTGCTATAAAAACTGCGCTTGCACGGTTTTGTGCATCGGGCAGTGCCGGTTAGCTAGGGTTAAATTATTCCCAGCTCCACTAAGTCTCCTCTTCAGTTTTTCCCTTGAAACTAGTCTAACTCTCAACCTAAGCACTCAAAAAGCATCCTACAGCCCAACACTTGCTCAGACCTAATAGCAAGCACTAATATACCCTAAAAATTGATTGCCCAGAAGGGCAAGGCTCTTTATTCACCCCTCACCAACCAAGCGACTAAGCAGCTCACCCTATTATTCAGGCATGACCAAAGGGCAATTTCAGGTGTACTCTCCAGTCCAGCTGGTGAATCTGGGTATCCTGAGGCAATGTTACAACTACCTCATGTACACAGACAACCCTCTCCTCCTACCACAAAACACTAACATATGTGAGAGATGCAATTATACAGCCAAACTGAAGGCTAAGCTGTCTCCACCAAAGACTGGAACAGACAGTCAAGCGGAGAAGGTTAACAATTGCACCACACCTCCAGCTACACATAGACCTACTAAACCAGCACTGGCAAAAAATACACATAAATACACAAAATCATACTTGGAGGCTGTAAATAGAAACCTGCAAAAGCATCAGAGACCTCCAAAGCAAACACCCAAACAACCTGCACCTCCCATCACAAACCAGACAACATATAAAACACAAAATCAGTGTGCCGTACAATCACAGCCCTTAAGGCGAAATAACATACCTAACACACTAGTAATAGGTGACTCTACAGTCATGCACACTGACGTCCCACTCACTAGGCTGGACAAGGAGAAGCTTACTGTTAGCTGCCTGTCGGGAGCCAGAATCCGCCACATAACTCAAGCACTCGGGTCACTCCAGAACAAGTACAAATATGACATTGTCATTGTTCATGTTGGTGGGAATGACCCGAGACGTACTTCCGTGGACTACATGAAAAGAGACATGGAAGAGCTCTCTGATCATGTAGCCCAAGCTGGTATGACCCTGACCCTGAGTAGCATCCTGCCCCCACCAAGAATGATACCTCAGTATAAAGAAAAAATTATCAATTTCAACAGTTGCCTAAACTTCTGGTGCCATTCAAAGGAGATCCAGTGTCTGTCAGCTTGGGACGACATGCTCGACAAGCCATGTTGCTTCGCAAGAGACGGCTTGCACCTGTCACCCCTAGGCTTTCGAATATTGGAAAAGGCTCTTGCTGCCCCCATAGTGCCTTTTTTAGGCAAGGCTCAAAAGTCAAACCCACCTCAGTAAACATCACAATTAACAAAAAACTCTGAGGGTTATGTTTACTCAACGCCAGGAGTTTAATCCTCAGAATATACGTGCTAGAAGCACTTCTCAGTATGGAGAATGTCGACATCTGTGCAGTAACTGAAACCTGGTTCAAGGCTCCAGAGAGCACCGCAGCACTAATGGGCTACAACTCGTACCACACATTTCGGCCACCGAACACGAACTGAAACACAAAAGGAGGGGGTGTATTCATATTCATCACGGTTACCTACACCTCCAGGTTAGTGGCGCAGCATGATACCTCTGAGATCATCCATGTGCAACTAACATCAGGCAAATCTGCAATGCAAATTGTGGCCTGCTAAAGATCACCCTCTATGACCCAGGACCACCACTCCAGCTTTCTGGAGACACTGGAAAACATGAAGGTCCTACTGAACACCCTGATATTGGGCGATTTCAATTACTCTACCATTAACTGGGAAAACTACTCAAGTACAAACTCCCAGGCCCAGCGCTTCCTGGAATTCATCAACTCAAATGCCCTGGATCAGATGGTAAACTCCCCTACCAGAGGTGAAAACATATTGGACCTGGTCATCACAAACATGGGTGACAGGTGTTCCACACCGGAGCTCAACCCATCACTGGTTAGATCAGACCATAAACTAATCATTCTGGATGTCCACACCCCACCACCACCCCCAGCTAAGGAAACCACAGTAAAATACTTTTCTAAAGCAAACTTCACCTTACTTAAGACATTGGCAGTAAGTTTCACAGCCCCCATGCTAAAGGATAACGCTGCCCAAGATGCAGAAACCTTTACAAATGCACTCTATGAGCACCTACAAGGATGCATGGATCATGCCATCCCTAGCAAAACCAAGACTCACTCCTCTAAGAGAAGGAAACCAGTCTGGTGGGCACCTGCCATAAACAGGCTATAGAATAGAAGGAGGAAACTAGTTCAGAAAAAAAGCAAATCCCAAGAAGGAAAGACATCCCTGATCAGTATCAGTAAGAAACTAAGGTCCCTCATAAAATCATCCAAGGCTAACTTTGAAAGAAAAATAGCCAAGGATTCAAAAGATAACCACAAAGCCTTCTTTAGCTATGTTAAGAATCTAAGTGGCAACTCGCAGATATGCACTGAACTAGTGCAAAACAGCACAAAATATACTGAACCTACTGATATTGCCAACATCCTGGCAGATAGATTCAGTGCAAACTTCACCCCATTCTCACCCCGAAAAGGGCCCACAACAATACCGGAAAAGTGTAGTGTCCCGGAAAGCACAGACACACAGGTGAAAATAGCCCTTTCAAAAGCCAAAAACACAGCGTCAATGGGGCCAATTGGTGTCCCAGGCTGTGTCTTGCACGAACTACAGAAAGAACTAACCCCCCCACCAAACATGCTGTTCATCCTCAGGCTCTCCACAGGCTACATGCCCATAGAATGGCAGACAGCAACGGTTATTCCACTCCACCAAGGAGGGGCCACAAATGACTCTAGTAACTATCGCCCCATAAGCCTGACTAGCGTGGTCTGCAAGGCTATGGAGCGCATCAACATGGAACTCATTAACAAAGACATTGAGAACCTCCAAACACTTGAGCCGATCCAGTTCAGCTTTGATAAGGGTAGATCATGCCTACTAAACCTGGTTGAACTCTTCGAGACAGTCACCAAGGGCATAGCCTACCTTGACCTTGCCAAGGCTTTTGATACCATTCCCCACTTGGGTATTACAGAAAAACTCACCAGCCTAAACATAAGCCCCTATGTCATGAGATGGGTTGCCAACTGGCTTACAGACAGAACTCACACGGTAAGAATAGCGGGCTCCAGATCCGACTCTAAACCAGTCACAAGTGGTGTCCTGCAAGGCTCGGTCCTGGGACCCCTACTGTTTGGCATATACTTCTCAGAAGTACAGGCAAACACAGGAGGACTGTGGCTAACCAAGTTCTCCGATGACTGCAAACTGGGAGCCATAACTGACTCTCCTGCTGACACAGACATCCTCCAAAAGGACCTTACTGAGACGGACACCTGGTGTCAAAGTCATGGCCTCAAGCTAAATGCCAAAAAATGCATAGTCATCCCGTTTGGGAAAAACAAAACACCTACGAATTACCACATAGGTGGCAGCCCCCTTAATACAGAAGAGGTAATAAAAGATCTGGGGACCCAGGTAGATAGTAATCTTTCCTTTTGACAATCATATTGCCAAATTAGTTAGGAAATCCGTCTATGTTGCCCATCTAATTACTAAAGGGTTCACATCTAGAAATAAAGAGGTTATAGTGCCCCCTCTACTCGTCACTCATCAGACCCGTCATAGAGTACAATGCCCCATTTGGGATGTACCTCACAAGACACTTCCAACAGCTGGAGAGACCACAAAAGTACCTCACCAAGAGGATTACTGGCCTCAAACATATGTCCTATGCAGCCCGACTGAAAAAACTCTGGCTGTACTCAGTGGCATATCACTTACTCAGAGGTGATCTCTGTCTGACTTACAAAGCCATGACCAACTCAGAATTGATGGACATGCTCCACCTAAAGAAATCCAAGTCACTGCAAGCCACACGCTCTAGTGAGCTAAACTTCGCCACAACAATAAATAGAACATGCTGGAGGGATAGATTCCTGTCACAGGGACTTCCCATGCTTTGGAACAAAATTCCAAACTACAGTAGGCAGAGCCCCTCACTAACACTCTTCAAGAGAAACCTTGATGAGTGAATGGGTAACAGAAAATACACCCCTGGGATCACTTCATCGGCTCTAATTTACAGAGGATCAGTTAATTAATCAATGGGGCAGCGAAAGACAACACACTATGGCTAGGCTTATAAATGCCCTCGGGCAGATAGCCTAGTACCTACCTATGAACCTATGTTTATCATAATCTGCCCCCGTACAGCACTGTCATTAGTATGCAGCAACAAAGCACTTTTAATAGCCTTCTAACTCCAATACACCACCTCTTTTAGCTTACAAATTAAAAGACTGGGCAGTACGGATATGCAGTTTTCTAACTTCTCTGTATACAGTGTGGTGAATATGGGCATTTTGAGACAATGTACAATTGCCTCATAACTGACAACCACTTAATCCTTAAAAAAGCAGATAAAGTATGTGAGAGGTGTACTTACACAATGACACTGAAGGCTAAACTCTCACATACAAGCACACATGAGGCTGTCAAAACCATGAACACAACAACCACCTCACATATCACACAACATACACGCACAGGCTAAAGTATGCTGAAGCAATTAACTCATTCACTCCAATGGAGCTCAGGAAGTTTGAACTATAACTTCCAATGGGTGAAGCTTACGCCTTTCGACAAAATCAAATTATGTTCTCACATTTCAAACAAATGTTCATATTTCTGGAACCATAGCAGTTATAAAAGGAGTATAAATGGCAAACTCTTCAGCACAAAGGATTTTTATAGTGATAGTATTCTTTAGATTCTAGGTCTTAAACTGAATTTTATAAGTCACATTAAACACAGTAACTATTACATTTGTAATATTTTATAAACAACTTACAATATCTCTGCAAACACTCAAGTTACACACATACTGTCAGCAACATTTTATTCATCTAGCTGACAGCTTTCATATGAGGCTAAGGAGTTCTATCTGTGTTGCTTAGTTGTTAAGATATTTAGAAAAATGTGAAAATTATATCTGTATAAATTAATATCATACAAACATCAGTTAATTATCTATTTACCTGCTCTAGACAGAGGTCAAATATTAATGCAGTTGAGTTTGCCATTGTGTAAGATTTAAGAAGAAATCTTTAAAACATTGTATATAGCATGGTTTTCGAATTACTGATGCAAATATGAACAAGCGATATTTGATGCCTAGAGGTGTCAATAGGAGTTAACTGCAGAAGCACCTGGAGGTGTCACTCAGATGTAATGAGTTAAAAGCAATCTTCCTAAAAATAACAGACTGCTGATTGTCAAATCTACGCCTCAGCAAGTCCAGAGGCACTTAGAAAAAAACATCTAACACTACACAGATTGTCAGTCTCAGTGCAGCCCCAAACACTGAGCACTTAAGACAAGCAAACACATTTCCTGGGACTCTCATCATAAGGAGCTCCATTGTGAAATATACTGATTTCCTACAACCAAGGCTGAACAAGAAGAGAACTGCTACTTGCTTATCTGGAGCCAGGATCTGCCAAACCATTTTATTATTTATTTACTTAACATTTGTTTACTAGGAAAGTCTGACTTGGAATGAGCTAATTTTCAGCAGAGGCCCTGGGAGAAACGTTCTAGATGCATGTCTTTGTAACGTTGGAGGAAACCACAGCACTCGGAGAAAACCAACATGAGTGCAGGGAGGACATGCAGACTCTTCACAGAAGCCAAGAATCGAACCAGAGAACCTCTTGCTGTGAGGCGACAATGTAAACTGCTGTACCACTGCACTATCTGATTATATACACACTCAAATCATTATGCCGCAGGTACCAGTATGATTCCATCCTAGTCCATGTATGTGTAAATGACGTGAGCTGTTCCTCTCTGGATTATACGAAGAGAGAAATTATGGAGCTTTCAGACTGTGTGTCTCAAGCCAGTATGAGCCTAGCATTGAGCAGCACATTAACATCACCAAGGATGATGCCGCAATATGAGCAAAAAATAACTGAATTCAACAACTAGCTTTCTTTCCGGTGTCATTTAAAGGGGATCCAATATATGTCACCTTGGGAGGACAGGGTTAAAAGACCACGTAGCTTTGCCAAGGATGGTCTGTACCTTTCCTCTCTAGGCTTTTGAATATTGGCTAAAACTTTATCTACCTCCATACTGCCTTTTTAGGCAACGCCAAACTGACAAACCTACTGACAAAGCAAAATCAACTAAATGGAAGCTCAAGGTGTTAACTGCTCAATGCCAGGAGCCTAAAAAAACAAAAACAAAAAAAATACACTCCCTCCAAGCCCTCCTCACACTCAAGAATATAGACATCTGTGCAGTTACCAAGACATGGTTTAAAGTGGCAAAAAGTAACCTGGCAGTGCAAGATTTCAGTGCCTTACACACTTTTAGACCAGTAGCTGCACAGACAAGGGCTAAAAGTTGGAGGTGTCTCAATATATATCAATAATAAGCACACCTTTAGGGTAGTCAAACAGGAAGACATGCTGGAGTTCCTCCACATGCAGATCGTCGTACCATATCCTAGTTCACTGTAGGTCACCCTGCACGTCCCAAGAAACGCACAGTGCATAACTGGACCTGCTGGAGACACTTAATATACAACCTAACACCCTACTCATAGGTGACTTTAATTTCTCCTCTATAGACTGGTAATCCTACAAGACCTCAAATCTATAGGCGCAGAAATTCCTGGACTTCGTAAATGCAAAGTGAATATGTTTACTACAGGCTACAACATACTGAACCCAGAGCTCAGAAATATGGGAGAATCTTGCACCCCCTCAATGTTTTATCCTCCCTGGTAAGGTCCAACCATAAACATGTCAACTTAAAAATCAAAATCAACTCTGTAATCCCATTAAAACTAGTAACGGTTCAGTAGTTTTCTAAGGCAAACTACCTTTTATTAAGTGACGGCTTGTCAAAATTAAATGCCCTTCCAAACCCTGAAAAAAGAGCAGCATATACTGAATTGCTCTCAGAAACTCTGTACAACCATGTCAATGACTGAACACAGGCTGCTGTACATAGTAGAAAAAAGCCTAGGACTAGCACCAGAAACAAACTGTCCTGGTGGCATCCTAATTAAATAAGATGTACAACAAAAATAAATAAATTATTGCAAAAATGAGGACAGGTAATTCTCATAAAGATAAAAACTCACTCATTAAACTAAATAGCTAACCAAGGGGGCTAATTAGGTCAATCCAAATTTGAGGTTAAGATAGACTCCCAGGTGAAAGAACCATAAGGCCTTTTTCGGCTATGTCATAAACCTGAAGGGCAGCACACAACAATGTGTTGAACTGGTGGTTAATGGTGATACATTCACTGAGCCTGGTGATATAGTGAACCTGTTAGTGGACAAATTCAGTTCCAACTCTACTCTTCCACCCCCAACCATCCCCCCAAAATCTCCTCAAACATAACCCCTCCAACTATAACTAGGGAGCATGAATTGGATGCATTCACTAAAGTCAACAACATGGCCTCAATGAGTCCAGATAACATCCCAGGATGCCTCCTAACCAGTCTAAAATAGGACTTATCAGGACCCCTGGAGTCTTAAAACAGGCTGTGTGCCACATGAATGAAGGACTGCAACAGTCATATCCCTTCATAAGGGGGAACCTTCAACATATCCTGAAAACTACAGACCCACTAGCCTAACTAGTCTTATTTGCAAAGCCATTGAAAGAATTATTATGGCAATTATCAGCAAGGACATAACAGACCTCTAGACACTGGATCCATCAAGTCTGGCTATGTCAGAGGAAGGTCATGCTTACTGAATTTAACGGACTTCTTTGAAAAGGTCACTATGGCTATGTATGAGGTGACAATGGTGCACATTGCCTAGCTAGAACTGGCTAAAGCATTCGATACAATACTCCACTCATGCATTGTCAACAAACTTACTGAACTAGGTATAAACCCCTTTAAAACATGCTGTATAGTTAGCTGGGTCACAGACAGAACCCAGGAGGTTAGAATCAGTGAAGCCACTTCCACATTCCACTTCTCTACCCCATGTCCCAAGTGCTCTCTCCATCCAGTTGCTTCACTCTACAATAAGTGAACCAAGCACATAGTAAGTCTGACTACTGCTGCTGCAACAGTTATCATATCCCACTCAAAGAATTTGCACAGCTGAATTTCACCTGCAGTTGCAAAAGTTCACAAGGAACAACACAATGAATTAAATCTATGTAATGCAATTTCCAAGACTCAAACTAATAACTTAATTTGTTATCAAACTAAAAACGTAATTTGTTAAGTCATGCATTAGTGTTTTCTGTTGTGTAGTGTTGAATCTGCTGGAAGGATATCCCCACCAACATTTACTCAACCACACTCACAGGCCTTTTACTGCTGAAAGTGAAGCTAAATTAACACTTCAGCATATTTTACTCTTATTGGTGTAATAGAGCCTGCAAAAATTCGGAAAGACTCATAACCATAAAATTAAATGTTACTCAAATCAAGTATTAAGAGTTCAGAGACATTGTCTTTGTGTCCATGAACATTCTACATCACTGATTGTTTTTGGTGGCAAACCATCTTGGGATGTTCTTCCTGCTCCGTTCGTTTTGCTCACTCCACTCCCCTACCCTGCCTCCATATCCCACCTGCTCTCAGCACCTCTAATCATATCCCAAGCAAACCACCCCCCTTATTCCTATGATCCAATTATATAAAACTCTATCTTGTCCACACCCACATTTCATTCACACCTTACCTACTGCTTTCCCTTACATCCATCACCTTGAATTCTCATCCCCCTATCACCATCTTAATACTATCACCACTTCAAACTATCTTGCATTAACTCCAGGCTTACCTCCTTCTCTTCCACTATACACACATCAAACTAACATTGCACCATAATTTTACTACTGACCAGTCGCAGCTCCCTCACCCCTCCTTATCGCAAACCACAAGGCAAAACAATTAACGACATTTTTAAAGCCCACCCTGAAGTCAAAACATTTCCAGTGTTACCTTAAGCTGCTCACATATCACTAGGGATCTAGGACATTTGATCGAAAGATCAAACGTCTGAAACCATTAAGCGCAAGCATACTTACGTGAAAGTGCTTTTCACCGAAGAAGCACTTTCGCATAAGTATGCCCGTTGCCAAGGCCGTACTACGGTGCGGATAAGGGAAAATTCCCTTTTTCCCACTGTAGTGCAGTCTCGGAGGGAGAATATCAAAGTAGGGGGGTTGTGGGGGGCACAGCCCCCCCACATGGGTGGTGCAGGGGGGCTTTAAACGTAAATGCAGTGTTGTTTTTTTTTTGTTTTGTTTTTATTAACACACTTTTTCGATGAAAGTGCTTTTGTTAAAGTGTGTTCAGTGGTTTTGGATTTGGATGTTTGATCTCTCGATCAAACGTCCTAGATCCATCACTAGATAAGTATACATCTCTATTTACATCTGATAGTACATTCTAACAAATAAATACCACTTCTACTATTTTTAAACCCACATCTCAGTTGACATGCTCCTTCTAACCTGCCTAACCTCTTTACTCTTAATTCTCAACCTCACTACAACTCTGTCCTTGCATACCGCCACACACCAATATACATCAACAACCTCCTCCAACCATCACTCCAATAAACAACACAGTTTCTCCAATATCTTCACCCAGATTTTCTCCTATACCCTTCCATATTATTCAAGCCACAGATTGGCCTCCTCACCTCCCATGAAACCACACTTGACACCATCACCTATGAATAAAAAACACTTCCCATTATACTCATTCCTCATTAACTATCTTCTCAAATGTGGAGACATACATCCGAATCCAGGCTCATCCTCTAATCCTAACCACAAGAGTAATCCCAAAGATTTCAACATACTTACACTGAACCTCAGAAGTATATGTAATAAAATAGCCCCACTGCATGCCTGGATTGATCAAAATAAACCTGACATACTAGCCCTTACTGAAACACAGCTACACCCCAATGTAAAAGACACAGAAATAATACATCTAAACTTTGCAATAACCAGAAAAGATAGATCTAAAAAAGGGGGGAGGGATGGATATCCCTTCTACATCCCTCTGCATACATCACACCCTATACCAGTAATATACCCATGCTGAGGTACTAATCTCTTTTTTGAACCTCAATACATTAAAAAGGTTTTGCATAATAGTAATATATATCCCACCAAGTCACAATATACCAGGGCTGGAAAGTATTTTATCCTGGACATCCCAAACAATAAACCTCAAAACAATAATCTTAGGAGACTGACAAACCATAGATTCCAACTTCCCCACAAATAGTATAAATATGTATGTTTTTCTCAACTTATCAATACTCCAACAAGATACAGCAAAGATCTTACCTGCAAATCCACCCTAGACTGGAACCTAGTATCCCACCCCACCAATTATCCCTCTTCTGGTACGCTGTCCAGCTCCCTGAGCGATCGTCTGTCAGTTTAGTCCCTTAGAACAAACTCCTAACAACTAAGAGAACACACTCTAAAATCAGTTAGGAACTCAACTAATTTTTGTTGTCAGCATAAATTCAACAATCTACTACATGAAATAGACTGGACACCCCTTAAACAACTACCCCTTAATGATACTGTACTATACTTTAATAAAACCTTGATGCACATACTTAATACCCTAGCCCCGTTCGTTTGAAAAGAATCAAAAAGAACTCAACACCATGGCTCTCTAAAGAATGCAAACACCTCATGAAGCAAAGGGACCTAGCCTGGATGACCTGGAAACTAAACAAAAATGAACAAATTCATGTCAATTTCAAAACACCACGTAACAAAATGACAAAACTATTCAACAGAGATAAGACGTCATACTATTCCCAGCTTCATCAACCCCATTAAATTCTGGCACTCCATATCTTCTCTACTTAGCCCTGGAACAAACAGAGAGCACATCCTATCACCTGATATGCCTCCATCACAAATAGTCAAACTTTTACAAGCAGTTCATAAAATCAGTATCAGACCTACTATTACCCTTAATGCTGGACCCCCCCAACCTATTCGGACACTAACCCTAAACCATCATATACTTCTAACCCTCTCATTAATAACTCCCATGACAAAATGTCATTTCAGCCCATATCCACTGATACCATTAAGAAACTGCTACAAAAACGAAAACCTTGCACACTACCTCAAACTGGCTGCCAGCTCAATTGCCTACCCAATCAGTATCCTTATAAATAGGTCTTTATCTGAACCAGAAGTGCCTATTATAGATTTTATACATTATGTGTGTATTTATATCTATTTTTAGTATTTTTCTACCTGTTAATGACATTTAAATGCTGGTTTTAAAGAATGCTTTTAAGAATGTTTTTATGACTGCATTTCATGAATATTTATGAGTTCAGGGAGGTCCTTTTTAGTCAGTGTGATGGGATTGGTTTATTACTTAATTAATGTTCTTGCAGAATGTACTTAATAATGTGTTTATGGATTTGCTCTTGTCTGATGAAGTTGAGAAGGTTCTTGATGAAACCTGTTAACTATTTGTTATTTCAGTCAAATAAACAGTGTTTTACTGCTCCTAAAGTGTTTTGCGGTCATTTACTACAAGGATTTACTTGAGCTGCTGAAGTGTGTGGTTAAAGGAGTGCTGACTTTGTTTTTCTACAGCTTGTGTACTTTTGTGCTTTCTTGGTCAGAACTGTCATATGGAAACAACCTCACATCACCCCCATCCATAAAAGAGGCAACTCTTTTGAACCATTCAATTTCCGTCCTATATCCATCTTGTCACCCATATCCAAAATTCTTGAGAGAGGTATCCATCAGCAGGTAATGCAATACCTACTGCAAAACAATCTTTTAACCAAAACCCAACATGGCTTCCAACCTAGCCACAGCACAGCTAAAGCTCTATTAACATTTGCAGACACTGTAAACAAGGCCAGAGATGCAGGATGCTATACAGCCTTGGTTTTTCTTGATCTCTCCAAGGCCTTTGACACAGTGTCACACCCCTTACTACTGAACACACTGTCTAACTTAGGCTTCTCACACAACACAATAAAATGGTTTCAGAGCTACCTCAAGAATCATAAACAAGCAGTGAAATGGTCCAATGAACTCCCCCCCTTTCTACATAACCTTACTGGAGTCCCTCAAGGCTCCATCCTCTCAGGCCCCTACTCTTCAACATTTTCACCAACAACCTTCACACTGCCTCTCACCCTGGAACCCTCATTCAATACGCTGATGATTCTACCATAATCTCTACCGCTCAGTCACTACCAGTACTACTTTCAAAAACTCAGCAGTCCTTTACTGCAGTCGAATCCTGGCCAAGAAATTCCCAACTCTTTCTTAATCCAAAGAAGACTAAACTAGTACTCTTTCACCCCCAAAGCACCTACCCTGTCACTGATCATTTCACCATTCTTGCACCTGACAACACTATCACAGAAATAGTGCAGGGAACCAAACTTCTAAGAATTATCATTGACAATAAGCTTTCATTTGACCCCCATATACAGCAAAATGTAAAGAGAACTTATCAAAAACTGGGACTCTTAACAAAGAAACAGACATTTCCTTAGTGCAGCAACCAAAACTACCCTGGCAAAAAACATTTTTATTTCCCTCCCTTCTTTACGGTGCTCCTGTCCTAAGTAACTTAAAAACTTCTACCCTAAGCAAGATGGAACAGTGCTACAACATAGTTGCAAAGTTTGCCACAAACTCTAAATGTTGCACACTACTGTAAACTGCTACTAGAACTAAACTGGCTAGAACTCCTCAACCAACTTGCCTTTATTCAACTATCCACTATGCACAACCTTATTTTCAAGCCTACTGGCTGCCCTGCACTAGCCAATCCAGTCACACCTTACACACCAAATCGATCTTTATGATCAGAAGACAAAAATCTCTTGGCTATCTCAAAACCTACAAGAAAACCAGGTCACTCTATTCATACTTTGTCTCTTTACTATGGAATTCACTACCACTAGCCACCAAGTCTATGCCTGGTCTAACCCATTTCAAAGCCTCTTTAAAAATCATCTGAAAAATCATGGCTCTGCTCCTGCATAAAGCCTGCCTAATGCTCAGTTCTTCCTCTTATTCTACATTAGCCCCATCCTCCTCTTTTGTCACATTTCACTCCCTCATAGTTTGCGAGATCCTAAGGCTCTCCTAACTCCTTTTCTGTTTCTATACCATATCCTTAAACTACTGCTCAGACTATATAATGCCTCTATTCTTAACTATCTCACTATCTTTCTGCATCACTTTCTGGCTGTTAGTTTCCTGACTGAAACCAACATTCTATGTTTTCATGTACTGTAACAGTTAATGTCATACAGTGCACTACGTACATACTAGTTTTGGACACTATCTATTCATAGGTTATGTATATGGTGAGAGTGCCTATTATTGTATATAATGTTTTAACTCTATAGAATTGTCTAGGTGTGTAGTATATATTGTAATACCCTGGAACATAGTTTATGTTCTTTCAACTTATTTTTGTATAGTACTTCTAATGTCATTTGTATTGGATTGGATTATACTGTATTTGTTCTGTATGTGGAGCTTTTCTCCCCTGGCCTCTGCTGAAAATGGGCTCTGTAGACCCAGTCAGACCACCCTGGTAAACAAATGTCAAATAAATAAAAATAAAATAAATAAAGTGGATAGTCACCAGTGGAGTTCCCTGGGGCTCTCTACTAGGCCCACTCCTTTTGACATTTACTTCCCAGATGTCAAAGTCAATGTAAAAGGCCTCTGGCTAACCAAGTTCACAGATGATTGTAAACTGGGAGCAGTCACTGAATCCCCCAGGATGAAAAACATCCTTCAGGAAGCTTTAACACATGTAAACGCCAAACCCATGGTTTAAAACTCAAAACCAAGAAATGCATTATAGCACATTTTGGAAAGTCAGCCACCCTGGGCAACTAAGTCATCAATAAAACATCTCTAGAAATTGATTCAGTAGTCAGGGATCTGGGAACTCATTTAGACAGTAAACTAGCCTTTGACAAGCATGTGTTCAAGGTAGTAAGAAAACCTTCTGTATTGCTCAACCTATAAGCAAGAGCATGCAATCTAGGTCCAGAGAGGTCATCACACAACTGTACTTGGCCCTCATCAGACCCATCATAGAGTACAATGACCACTATGGTATATACCTGACCAGACACATGCAGCAACTGGAACATCCAAAAAGGTTCCTTACAAAATGAATACAGGAGTAAACACAATGTCCCATACTGATGATCTAAATGCACTGTCTCTTTACTCAGTATCATACAGACTTCTGAAAGGTGATCTTTGCCTGGCATACAAGGCATCCCTGGACCCTGATACAACAAATCTTTTGCACATCTGCAAAATAAACAGCACCAGCACTACCAGATTAAAAGGCCTAAACTTTGCTTGTGATGTAAATACGACATGTTGGAGAGACAGATATGTTTGTCAGAGAATTCTGATTCTCTAGAACAGGTTCCCAGTACATATGAAGCAGAGTTCCTCCCTACCCTTACCTTACCAACTTGGACCAGTGGATGGGTAATCAGAAATTCACTCCTGGTCTGGTGCCTATATCTCTGATGGACAGAGGCAGTCAGTAAATCACTATATATATATATATATATATATATATATATATATATATATATATATATATGTGTGTGTGGAGGACATACTTAAGTTATGATTACAAAATATGAAAGCATGTTAGTTAAAACAACTGCCTACCAATATAAATGTAGACTTACCAGTTTGTGTCACTTTCTTTCCAATATTTGGAATTTTATTCATTCAACTCCTCTTCCAAAAAATTGTCATCCTCTTCAAGCTCCTTATCTTCTGGGAACTGTTCATCATCATATTCTTCTTTTTCCTCAGTGGATGCAGTTATGATGTCAGCACCTACAATAGAAAATTAAAAAAATGGAAGATGGTAATGCTGATCAAAACAATAAAGTAAGCCTATCTCATCTTCAACACAATACATTTTCTTGCAGACAACAATTCAGCAGAATGCACTTACCATTAGTTGTCTTGCCAAATTTAATATTGAGATAACAAGAAGCAGATGACATCCTAAACATGCAAATACATAAACAGTTTACAGACACAGCAAAACTGCTCTAAAAACATAACAGAAACTGCTTAAACAACAAGTTACCATACCAAACAAGTGCAACAAATCAATATTTTACAACCTCTCACTCCTGTCCATGTTTAATCAAGCATATAATACTTCACCAACAGTGTAGAAGTGGAACGGCATTTAGTGCTTGGTAATACTTTTCACAATAATTGGGTCAAAAACAAGCAAGGGTCAACCTCAACAGTGGAATACATCAGACACAATATTCAACCTCAGCTTTGGAATGCATCACACCCAATACATGATATACTCTCACAGAGAGGCTAGGTATATTCCAACATTATGGTTAAGCCATTAAACAAAATGTAAAAACAGTTTAACCGCAGGTAGCCTTTAGGAATGCAGCATATGCAACTGTGTAAACACATTCAAACTGAATCCCAGATTCTGCACATTTTCTCCATAGTTTCAAAAATTAAAATTTCCATTGCATATATCAGTTTACTAAGTTAGATCAATGCACTGAGGCAAGATGGACCTTGGCCAAGGCAATATCAAAAGAAGAATAAAACATTAACAGACAGTAAAAAAAAAAAAAAAAAAAAACAGTTTATACAGCTGGGTTTGCATAAATAGTCCATCCTTTTCTTGGACTCTCTGATAGTCAATAAGGTGACTATGCCCTAATTCATGTCCTTCTGGGGACAGAAACAGAATTTCAGTCAGGGTTGAGTTGCCCAGTCATTTCCTATTGTCTTAGAATGCCTTAGGTAACTGCTGCCGGAAGCTTTATAAATAAAAGTGAAATAACTCTAGTGGATGGATTCTGATGGTGCATGTCACAAGTTAATAGTTTGTGTATATGTTGGGAGATTGCAGTGGGCTGCTCTGTCTGTGACCAAGAGCAATGACCTCAAATACCTTACTGTGGTTACTATTATTGATTTATTTGATAACAGACATTTGAAGTGCACACAAACGACAGAGTGCTTGTAATTAGTGTGTGTGTGTGTGTGTGTGTGTGTGTGTGTGTGTGTGTGTGTGTGCGCTCGCACGCACACGCGCACATATGCATTTGTGTGTCTGTGTTGCAATAGACTGCACTGTATATGTCAAACAGCAATTAGCTGAAATACATTATTGTTGCCATCATTTACTTAGGAATATTTATTAATTTGTTCACAATCTGACAGCTAAGGCGTGCTCAGTTAACAAAGCTGCTATAATTATTGTGTAGAAGGGCAGACTGCTGATGAAACTGACAGTTCTCTGCAGTTGTCCGAGCAAATTTGAAGTGACTGATCTGTCTTGGTAGGGCTACATGCTTGAGTGAAGCAAACCAGAATACAGTATTGTGACCATTATTATTATTATTATTATTTTATTTACTTGCAATTAGACATCTAAGGTGTACACTCTGGTCAATGAGGCAGTCTGTGGAAGAGAGTAACTGAGCTCCGCTGTTGTTTGAGAATATTTAAGAAGTCACTGATCTTGGCTACAAGGGCTAGTGTGTGTTTGGTTGAAATACGTTACTGTGGCCATTTTTTCCCTCACAGTCAGACGTCTGATGAGTACACCATCTGTGAAGTAGCTAGAACTATCTCATGTGTTTGAAATGAACTCTCTTTCACAAAGGAACTGTGGCATATATTCTGAAGAGAAGTCCTGCTGAAAGACTATTTAGCATGTGCATGACCAGCTATTTAAAACTGCAACCATGATCACAGCTGAGTGTTATGGACCTGCCCCATTCCACTTAATTCTATTAATTTAATTGCTTCCTGCAGTTCCCCCCTTGCTCTGAAATTACCAGCCACTACTGCATTGGACAAAGGAAGGTGACGGTACTTGAAATAGAGTACAAGATCAAAAGAAGTGTGGCACAGTTCTTTCTTTGGTGTTACAGCAAAAATAGTATTCTGAGTAAGCCAAGCGTAAGGAATGGACTACAATTTGTTGAAGTACTACAGCAAAGAATGTATTAAGGCAACAATAAGCATTGGAGAAAGACAATGAAAATGGTAAACTAAAAGTGGTCTTTTGATATTGTACTGAGGATACAGGATTAGATCTAAAGTGAAAGACAGGCCACACCTCTCAGTCTGCAGACATCAAAAATTTTGATGAAGGCTAGAAATAGGAGAGTTGATGATTTTTAAATGCTACACAACCATACATTTAGTCTTCTGTTGCTTAATTATTCTCTCTCTCTCTCTCTTTAGAGGTTTATATGCCATTTTGCACTCCTTTTATTTTTGCACAAATATGTGTGTGTATATGGTTCACCATAAATATGTCGTAAACCAGTTACATGACCTTGAAAGGCCGAAAGGCACTCTTGCAAGGTGTCGTAACATCAATTTTTAAAATGATGAATCCACAAGAGCGAATATTAATGTGCATTCGCTCTTGTGAATTCGTCATTTTGAATGGAGATCGCACTATAGTGGGGATCGGGAAATTTACCCTTTCCCTCACTGTAGTGTGATCTCGGAGTTAGTATATATATATATATATATATATATATATATATATATATATATATATATAGGGTCTATATTATAACATCGAAGTTGCAAAACTTCGAATGTTATAATATCGAACCCACTACATCGAAGGATGAAAATAGCAAAACCCCGGAACATCAAATTCTTACCTAGGGCAAGATGTCGGTGGGCCATTCCGTGTCTTCGCTATTTCCTCAACTGTGGTACTCTATTTCCTCCACTGTGGTACGATAGTTACGGACCTTAGGGTTAGGGTGCGGGTTACGGTAAATGGATAGGTAGGAATGTATGTATGCTGTAGTGTAGGGTTGGGTTTTGTTAACTGTATGTGTGTGTATTAATTAGTTTGTTTGTGTATAGTTTCGTAGGGTATGTGTGCAATAGTTATGGACGTTAGGGTGCGGGTTAAGGTAAATGGATAGTTAGGAATGCATGTATGGTTTAGTATAGGGTTGGGTTTTGTTAACTGCATGTGTGTCTATTAATTTGTTTGTTTATAGTTTCGTAGGGTAAGTCTGCAACAGTTACAGTTAGGGTTAGGGTGCGGGATAAGGTTAGTGGATAGATAGGAATGTATGTACGGTTTAGTGTAGAGTTAAAAGTAGGGTTTTGTTAAGTGTATGTGTGTGGTTTATTTATTTTGGTGTGCTTGTGTTGTGTGTATGTTTCTCAGAACAGCAAATATTTCCTGGGAAAAAATTTGCTATCCTGAGTGTTCGATGTTATCATATTTCGAAATTCCAAGTTCGTGCTTATGGTGTTTGATATTTTGGAATTTCTAATATATGATACAGACCCTATATATATATATATATATATATATATATATATATATATATATGGTGCTGGTGCTGCGGTAGCGTTGTCACCTCACAGTTAGACGTAGCCCGTTCAATTCTCAGTTACAGCATCTTCTGTGTGGCGACATGTGTGAATGGGCGTTCCTTCGTTGAAGGTTGTGCGTCAGGCCCGGCAAGTCGACACGTAAAAATCTACTGCCAATCATTAGCGGACCGGAGTTCCGCTGTGGCGACCCCTAACCAGGAAAAGCCAAAAGACACAACAACAACAGCAGCAACATATATATATATATATATAGGGTGTGGGAGGCACAGCCCCCCACATAGGGGATGCAGGGGGGGCTTGCCCCCCTGCAAAACATTCGTAGTACACAACCAGAAGTTTAGGTAGTTTCAGTAAAGTTGACATTCCTGGATTATTTTTTACCTGTTTTCTTCAGAATGACAGGATAATAATGGGAAACTTTTAGTTATGTACTTACCATAACTTTGGATGTATGGGATCCATCTCGCCTACATTCATAACTGATGGGTTCGGAGCCGATCCGTTGGCTCCGACTCGGCCACTATACACTAGAACGAAGTCTCTCATTGGCTGGGCTGCCCCTTATTCCATAATGCACCACGCCTGCTTCCCCAGATCTTGTTTGTTCGCTTTCATACACACATACAGGTACAGAACACATACTAATAACTGTAACCAACCAGAGCCCTTCCAGAGGAGAGCTTAGCAAGATCAATATTTCCTCCAAATCCAAAAGGTAGGGGCAAGGAGGGTGGGTATGTATGAATGTAGACGAGATGGATCCCATACATCCAAAGTTATGGTAAGTACATAACTAAAAGATGTAATGGGATCCTATCTTGCCTACATTCATAACTGATGGGACAGCGTCCCTAGCACCTAAAACCCCGGGTGGCTCACTGGAACACACCCCCGAGAACTGCGGAACCAAATGAAGCTCTGCCTCGGGAAGCCACATCAACCTTGTTATGAGAAATGAAGGTGTGCGGAGAAGACCAAGTAGCAGCCGCACAAATATCATCTATTGAAACTTTGGAGTGAAAAGCTACAGAGGTGGCCATAGCCCTGGTAGAATGAGCTTTGAGTGGGAAAGGCAACTCTCTGCCTGACTGGGAATAAATGAAAGAGATGCAATCCTTAATCCATTTGGCAATGGTAGTTTTGGCAACTGGTAGACCTAACCTATTCTCCGCAAAGGACACAAACAGTTGGTCAGATTTTCGTGTCTGAGTGGTCCTTTCTAAGTAAAAACGCAGTTGCCTGTGAACATCCAACTGGTGGAAGGTATATTCTGCTCTATTAGAGAAATTTGGAAAGAAAACTGGGAGCTCCAATGATTGCTGAATGCATAAAGGGGACGCTACCTTAGGCAAAAAGGATGGATTCAATCTAAGGGAAACTCTGTCCTTGTGAAAAATCAAATAAGGAGGATAAGAACAGAGAGCCTGAAGCTCCGAAACACGCTTAGCAAAAGTTATTGCCACAAAAAAGGCAGTTTTCCACGACAGGGATTTTATATCACAAGTGGCTGCCGGCTCAAAGGGACGGGCAGTTAAAGAGGCCAGAACCAAATTCAAGTCCCAAGGGAGCACGGGATGAGCCATAGGAGGCCTGAGGAGCCAGGCTCCCTTAAGAAAGGATTTGCAAAGTCTGTTAGCCATTAAAGAAGGCTCTATAGCAACATGAAAATTAGATATAGCCGCCAGTTGAGCTTTAAGTGTGGAGACTGAAGAGCCTGAATGAAACAATGAAGCTAGAAATTCCAAGACATGCGGAACTGGGGCCGTAAGAGGATCAATGCCTCGTTGCTGGGCCCAACAAACAAACCTTTTCCATTTGCTGGAATACAGCTTAATGGTAGACGGCTTGTGGGAAGAAGACAAGATGTGCATCACTTCCGAAGAAAGAGAAAGATCTCTAACTAAGGATGGAAGTGGAGTAACCAAGCAGCCAGTCGCGACGGAGGGACGGATGAGAGTGTCCCGACTGATTGGACAACAGATCCGGCACTGGGTCCAGAATCCAGGGGCCCTGTACCGCATACTTCTGAAGGAATGGGAACCAAACCTGACGGGCCAATGTGGGGCGACCAAAATCATGTGGCACCCGACATGAAGAGCCTTCTGAATCACCCTCGGGAGAAGGGGAATCGGGGGGAAGGCATAAAGCAGGCCCGGGGGCCAATTATGGGCTAGAGCGTCCCTGGGGGACTGGCCCTGAAAGGGTGTCAGAGTGAATAAGTCTCTGCACTTCGCATTGTTGGGGCTGGCGAACAAGTCGCAACAAGGGAGACCCCATTTGGCGAAGATCTGCGCAGCCACTCTGTTGTTGAGGGACCACTCGTGGGGCAACAGGAGAGTCCTGCTGAGCCTGTCTGCAATCACATTGGCTTTTCCCGGAATGTGCGTGGCTACTAAGAAACGTCGAGAGGCTATGGCCCAGCGCCATACCCTCATGGCCTCCCTGCAAAGGGGGTAGGACCTGGTTCCGCCCTGCTTGTTTATGTGCCAAACTACCGACATGTTGTCGGATAGAATCGCAATAGTACCTTGGGGGAGAGTATGATGAAGTGCCTGTAAAACCAGAAGCACTGCTCTCATTTCCAGGATATTGATGTGAAGGTGCGCCTCACAATCCTGCCAAGTGCCTTGGACAGACCTGTCCAGATAATGACCCCCCCACCCTATCTGGGAGGCGTCCATGGTCACTGTGGTAACAGGGGGCTGAAGGGCGAAAGGACGCCCCCGGTCCAGGTTGGACCGACATAGCCACCAACAGAGGTCCCGACGACAACTGTCCGTAATCAGAACTAGGTGGTTCAGAGGAAGTTCTTGGTATGACCATTGAACTGATAATAGCCATTGCAGCACCCGCATGTGCAGCCTGGCTAACGGTACTAGGAGGATAGTTGCAGCCATCGTGCCCAATAACTGAAGAATCTGTCTGGCAGGAACTCGAGATTTGGGTAACAAATTTAGAACTTGTGATTGTAGAACCTGAATTCTCTCTGATGGCAAAAATGCCCGCATCCTTTTGTGTCTAACTCTGCGCCTATAAAGGTGATACGCTGAGATGGCCGCAGCACAGAGTTTTTCCAATTGAAAGTGATTCCTAGCGAGAGACCCAAGGTTACTGTGGCCCTCAGCGCTCGAATCAGTAGATGCTTGGAGGTGGCAGTGAGGAGCCAGTCGTCGAGATAGGGAAACACTTGGAATCCTAGACTTCTCAAGTGAGCTGTCACCACTGCCAGACACTTGGTAAACACCCTGGGGGCTGTGGTGAGACCAAAGGGCAGTACACGAAACTGGAAATGACTGGTTCCTAGGCGGAAGCGTAAATTACTCCTGGACTCTTGACATATCAAAATGTGATAGTAAGCGTCCTTGAGGTCTATGGAGCACATCCAGACATCCTTCTCCAATAACGGGAGAATGGACTGAAGGGTGAACATCCGGAACTTGGACTTCTTCACAAAACGATTTAAAGAGCTTAGGTCCAAAATGGGCCTTACGTCCCCTGTCTTTTTTGGCACCAAAAATAATCTTGAGTAAGATCCTGATCCGATCTGGTCGGCGGGGACGGGCTGGATGACCCCTTTGCTTAGCAGCTTTGAAACTTCTACGGCTGCCAGATCCCGTTGACTGGGTGGCACGTCCGGGATCCTCCTTGTAGGAGGAGGGGGCTTGAAAAAGGGGATGAGGTAGCCTCCGGTTACAATGCGAAGCACCCACTGATCGTTGGTTATCGAATCCCAAGCCTGTGGGTATTTCGCAAAACGACCCCCGACCGGCTCCGGAGAAGCACAGCCGGGCAACATCCTAGGGATGTTGAGGGTAGGAGGAACCGCGAAAGGAGTCGTGGTCTCCAGAGTTACGGGGACCTCTGCCACCTCTAGGGCGGCATCTTCCTGAATCCCCCCCCCCTGCCTCTGGAGGGGGGATCACTCGGTGGAGTAGAGAAGAACTTTTGGGATTTCTTGAACCACATTTTCCCTCCTCTCTGGGCCTTGGGATAAGGTCTAGAGGGAGCGGAAAAACGGGCACCAACGGCAGTCAAGGTCTTGCCCTCCTGCTCGCACCGAGTAAGTGTGTCCTTCACCTTGGGTCCAAACAAAGAAGACCCATCAAAGGGGGCGTCGGCGAAGGAAGACTTAAAGGCCTCCGCGAGTGGACACAAGCGTAACCAGGCTTGTCTCCTAAGAGCCACTCCTGTGCCCGCTGCTCTACTCGCCCCTTCGGCTGCATAGGAAATGAGCCTCATGGACGAGTTGACAATAGAAGATAGGGTAGTCATCTGGGCGTCTACGGTCTGTGCTAACGCCTCAGGAAGGTTACCCGCAAGGGACTCTCCTAACTCCTTGAGGAGGTCCCTTTGGAGCCTTGTAAAATGACAGAGATAGTTCAGCGACCAGAGTAAAGGTCGCTGAAGAAAGGGTACGCTTCCGCACCTATCCATGCTCCTAGAATCCTTATTAGGAGGATGAATAGACGTTGAAGCCTCTGCCACGTCCTGCTGAGTGGCAGATGCCACCACCATAGCATCAACTGCAACACCCTTAGTGAGGAATTCCTTCTGGGGAGGGGCTGAAAGAAACTTATTGGGCCTGGCAGGCACCGGTTCCGCCGTATCAGGATGTTCCCACACCCTCCGAGAGATTAGATCCAATAACTCGTCGAAGGGTGGAGACACCCAAGAGGAGGAGGGCTGGGCCCCGAAGGCCTTGAGGAAAACTGACTCCTCAGCGGTAGGGGCTTTGTATTGCCAATCGCCTCTCTGTCTCAAGATCTCAAGGATATCCGAGAAGGAGACGTCATCTGAGGATGATTTAGGGGACCCCTCCGCATCATCGAGGTCAGTATCTGAAGTGACGGATTCATCTTGGGAATCAACGTGCTTCCTCTTACACAGTTTCTTCCTTGGGGGTTCATCCGAAGCAGATTCAGAAGGACCCCCCGGAAGAAGGGAACCCTCCAAGGGGGTATCCTCAGGCCCTGGGGCCCCACTGTCATGGGAAAGAATGTCTCCAGAGGCACCAGTACCCAAAACTTGGGATGGTGAGGTAGAAACCTGCTGAACCGGCAAGGTCATGGCCAGCGCATTCCTCATGGCCTCAAAAGCAGGACCTCCAGACTCTGCAGAGGGCACTTGCTGAGAGACCACGGCGGTACCGGGAATACCTGCGGCCGATGCTCCGAGGGGAAGACTGGGCATCGAAGAGGTGAGCTCCACAGTGTTGCCCTCGGCCCCCACCGAGGAAGACCCGGTACCAAACCCTGACACCGAGGACAGGGTAGGAATGAAGGTCGGAGCAGAGAAACTCCGAGGGGGTCCCTGCTCCGACTGGACGATTCCGCTGCGTTCTACCTGCACCGACTCCAACGGCTCCAAGGGGGTCGGAGGAGGAATCAGATGCATGGGATGTGGAATCAGCTCCGAAGCCGCGTGGGCTGGAGCCGAGATCATTTTAGTAAAAACTGGGGACTGGAACAGCCTCTGGATAACCCTATCCAAATCCGAATCCGACAACCTAGAGGATTTGGAGGAAACAGATTGGGGCCGAGAAGACTTCTGCCTCGGCTCTGATAAAGCAGGGGATCGGCTCCGAAAGGGTTCCAGCACTATCGGACCCGAGACCGGGACCGTTTGCAACAGTGTCGATGCCGAAGGAGGCTCCGGAGCCGAGGGGGAAGAGTCTGAGCTGCACACCTCCAACGGCTCCGAGACCAAAGGAGCCGAAGTAGGTGATTGGCCTCTCGATGCACTAACCTGCGGCTCTGACACCAATGGAGCCAAGGGAAGAAGCACCAAGGCAGACCCTTGAGCCATCGGCTCCGAAACCATTGGAACCGAGGAAGAAGAAGTCGACCCTTGTTTCTTAGCTGTCGGGTCCGACGGACTGGTCGGAGCCGACGATCTATGCTTCTTGGGTGTCGGGCCCGACGGACTGGTTGCAGCCGACAATCTCTCCTTTTTAGAAGCTGGAGATGAAGCCAACGCTTCCTCGAATGAAGGCTTAATCAGACCTCTAAGTATCAGCTTGTTTTTTCTCTCTTGGAGAACCCTGGAGGAAAAAGCGTGACACACACTGCAAGTATCCTGTAATTGTTTAGGCCCTAGACAGTACACGCAGACAGCATGGCTGTCTGTAATAGACATTTTATAACTACATTTAGCACACTTTTTGAACCCTGATTTTTGCTCCTTAGACATTTTCAGTAGAAAAACAGGTAACTGAAAGCTGGAAAAAAACAGTAACTAATGTATGGGCTAAAGCCCTCTAACTTAAACGGGCTTAGCCTGACACAACAGGTCAAAAACACAGAGAAAGGAACTACGTGGGCTAAAGCCCTCTAACTTAACGGGCTTAGCCCGAAAACTATTTCAGTCACACAACAAGAAAATTAGATAAACATACAATAAGGGCAAAGGCCCTCTAACTTAAATGGGCCTTGCCCAGTACACTAGTAGCGCGAAAAAGAATAAAATTTAATTTTACACCAAACTGACCACAAACGCTCACAAAGCTGTTAAAACAGCTGTTTGTTTTAAAACTGACAGAAACCCTAGTCCAAAAAGACCAAAAAGGTCAAGAAAAAACACTTAGCTCCAGCCAAGTCGAGACCACGTCCGGCTTGAAAAGCGGCAAACGAGATCTGGGAAGCAGACATGGTGCATTATGGGATAAGGGGTAGCTCAGCCAATGAGAGACTTCGTTCTAGTGTATATTGGCCGAGTCGGAGCCGACGGATCGGCTCCGAACCCATCAGTTATGAATGTAGGCGAGATAGGATCCCATTACATCAAAGGCTTACAGGACCTATGCTGAAAATTCAACATACATTTTATACTGATGAATCTCTGCTTTTTACACATGGCAGACTGGTTAAGATGTGATGAAAAACTGTTTTACAGCAAGCAACAGGACCTATATCCGACTTGTACTCAGACGTCCTCCAAAACAATCATTCATCACTGAATCTGATTCCAAGTCTACTGTGCAACACATTATGACTTAGTATAACTTTAACATTACAGCAATTAGCTCATTTAAATACTGTTCTAATATATCCAAATAATATTGGCTTTAAAATACTGTAAGCAACAATTCACATATGGATCACAAGCATGTTTTCATGCATTCTATATATTCTGCAGTGCATTCTGTTTAAAGGTTTTCTAGAAGTTTTAACCCTTACAAGATTTAGTGCCATACGAGTGTAGAATCCCATCAGAGCTACCCATCTACATATGATAAGATGCCGTTATGGTGTCAAGTTTCTGCTTTGGAGGAATAATTATATCTAATTATCATCTACAAAGCAAAAGCAAAAAGCATCTAGAGATTTCTGCATCCCTGTTCACTCAATGATACACCCCCAAAGCATTACTTAATTCATTTCCCTGTTCACTCAATGATACACCCCCAAAGCATTACTTAATTTATTTCACACAGCACACTTTTGTGACCATGTGTAGATTCATCTCATCTTTTCAGTTTTAGTGCTTGCAAAGAACTCCAAACACATGTCTCAACAGCTTCGATCAAGGCAGAAATATAAACAGATTACCTTACTACAACTTTGTTTTAATAAACCAATAATTTTTATTATTTATTTATTTTCAGTTTGATTACCGGGGAAGTCCACTGGGCCAAGAAGTACCCATTTTCAGTGGAGGCCCGGGGAGAAAAGCTCCAGAGGCAGTACAATCACGGTTACATACAGTGATAGATGATAATACAAAGTCAAAACAGTGAAGAAATGCTAGATGCAGTAGTAGGCAGTACAATCAGGTTACATAATACACAATGTCTAAAGTAGTCAATAAGCTCTGACGTGCAGAGTCTACAAAAAATATATATATTTTTTATTACATATGTACAGTATTTACATACTTACAGTCAACTGAACGTCAGCTAAAACCATATAGGAGGAACATAGAAATGAATTGAGAGAGTAGATAGTAGATTGGTGCTAGAGTATTGAGGTCAAGGTGGAGAAAGTTCCTAGGATTTATGTAGGGTGAAAGCAAGGACATTTCCATTTGGAGGATAAGTGTAAGAAAAGATGAGTTTTGAAAGATTCAGAGTTAGGTAAGGTCCTAAGCGAAGGAGGGAGGGAGTTCCATTTCCTACCAAGAGAGAAGGAGAGTAGGAGCTGGCCAGCAGGATGCTTAATTCACTCTAACACATACATACATTCACATAAATCCAAGCACACATGCACACCTCTCTTACTGGTCTCTGAGAGGACAGGAAAGTCCCCAATGTCTCTTCTTACATTTTTGTCCTTACCCTCACAAACTACAGATCTTTAATTGCTAATTAATAGATCAGAAAATGTATACAAAACATGGAAGAAGTCATCTACTTCTGAAGGAGCTCATTTAGCTATAGATAATAATCTAAAGTACTGGTATCAGCTGATATCTGATAATAAAGTTAAAAATCTAGATTTCTTAAAACAAGAATTTGATCTAAGAGAAACTTGCTGGTTAGAGGTTCAGATCTTTAGACAACATCTCATTGATAGAATAGATCTAATGTCTATAACAGTTAAAGAATCTATTCCAAAACTGATTGATTACTTGATAATAAATTTACAGCATAAAGTTTCTGATAAAGGTAAACTTTCATATATACATAAAATTATCAGACAAGAAACTTTTTACAATGTAGATTCATATTGGAATTATTTCACCTCTATTAATGGGGACCCACCAACTCAACAAGATAAACAATATATATTGGAATCTGCTTATAGAACTACATCTTCCATTGTCTGGAGACTTTATACATGGTTTACATAGATCTTTTATACACCTTTGATGATGAATAAAATTAATAATAAAGATAATCTATGTAAGAGATGTAATGTAGAAATTAATGCTGACTGGGCTCATATGTTTTATGACTGTATGAAGTTGAAAGAATACTGGAAGTCAATTAATGAATTTTTGCAGGCTCTTTTACAGATAATTTCATTATTTCTAAGTCTCTTATATTATTCAACACACCTGTACCTCAATGTGTTAAAAGATTAAGCTTCCCTTGTTATGGTCTATCCTAGCAGTGGCTAGGAAAATAATAACTAGAAATTGGATTTCAGATACACCTCCTTCGTTCAATGAATTTAAAAATGTTATGAATATAATGTGTCATATGGAAATAAGCACAATTAGAATGAGAACAACTAGAAAAACATCACATTTTATTGTATGGGATAATTTACAAAATTTGTTAAAAAAATTCTAATTTCAATAGCACAGTATTTTAGTTTAATTAATTGATCTGGTTGTAGTGGATGTCTTTGTAAATACTTTAGTTGTTTTGTTGAATATTATAATAATACCTGTTTTTAATTATTTGTATAAAATTGTTATGATATTTCTCTTATATGTTAAAACAATAAACTTGTTTTGAAAAAAAAAAAAAAAGAAAGAACATTTGCACATGAAGTAGTAAGAGCTGATTACTATTTAGCTGGATTTCTAAATTACTAAATCCCGTAAATGTTTGCTTGGTTGGCTGTTACCTATTGGTAAGCTGCAGAAACTATCTGCTGGATATGTCATTAGCACAACAGTTTTATGCAATAATAAAACAGAATGCAGTAATACAGATCTAAATACTAGCAAAAGCATTCTGGTGTTTGCACTCTGGCTTCAAAGGAATTTAGAGGATAACTCCAGTTTATAATAGCTAGCACATTATTTTCTAGTATATTACAATAAATCATCTCTCTTTCAGAAAAAGAAAACAATTAGAAATATAACCAGGGTTTCAAAAAGAACCCCACTGGTGGAGGTGGAAGCTGTGGTTAAAGGTGTCTGTTACAATGAGGGAATTTGCAATTCAGTGACACATTACCGCACGATGAAAGACATAATTACCAGATAATTTTGTCAGAATTGCCCTTAACTACCACTAGTTCTAATCAACACATGCCAGTAGTAGCCAGCACTGGTGGCCATTGCAGTGTACTGGCAGAGTCAATCCCATTCACTCTAACACATACATACATTCACACAAATCCAAGCACACATGCACACCTCTCTTACTGGTCTCTGAGAGGACAGGAAAGTCCCCAATGTCTCTTCTTACAGTTTTGTCCCTACCCTCACAAACTACAGATCTTTACAGTCATTCACTAATGTCAGACAACAGACTTTTATTCTTCTTAGGGTTTATAAAGTCCTTTGTGATGCTAGTCCTTTTTTATGTTAACTATTTACGGGAGTCCAAGTTATAATTTAAATATTCCCTCTGGTGTCATCTACTACTCCTCTGAGCCTCTTCCTAAAACCATCCCCACATAGACATACTCTTATACTTTTTATAGGTTTATAGGAGAGTACGAGGCTAATCCTTACAAGCCTAGCCAGTTTAACCCAGATTTTACCCAATTTTCTATCCTAGGGGAAAGTAAACAAGGGTCAGAAAGTGTGGTTTTGGTTATTTTTACAGACTGTCTCTGTCCATAAGGGACATGGAGTGAATTTGCGATTTCCCATCCATTGGTCCAGACTGCTTTTGAAGATGGTCAGGGAAGGGCTCTGCTTCATGTGAAAAGGAAGACTATTCCAGAGGAGATGTAACATCTGGGACACATATCTGTCTCTCTACCATGATCTATTCATGTCATAGATCAGGTTTACATCTTTGTAGTAAGTAAACCTCATGCAGTTAGCTTTGCGAATATGCAACACTGCCATCAAGGCTGGGTCAGAGACTGCCTTGCAGGTCAGACACAGATAACTCTTCAGTAATCGGTAGAAAACCGAATACAGTGATAGGGCTTTTTAATTGGTCCACATATGACATGTTGGTTATACCTTTTATTTTTCTGGTAAGAAACCTCTGAGGATGCTCCAGTTGTTGCAGGTGCCTGGCAAGGTACATACCAAAGGGTGCACTGTTCTGAAGTACTGGTCTGATGAGGGCTGGGTACAGTGCTACTATGACATGCTTAGATCTGGAAGCCATGCCCTTACTTATACGCTGAGCCACATAGAATGATTTCCTCATCACTGTGCACACATGGTGGTCAAATTTCAGATTATTATCTATCAGAGTACCCCAATCTATCCTCACTGGGTCCAGTCTTAGTGGGTTCTATCAATCAGTCAGCAAAAACAAAATCCAAACCTCAGAAATTGATGAGCCGAACTGGAGAAAGCGTTCCAATAACAAACCACTTTATTCAAATCAACAGTCTTTAAGCGTGCAAAATAACGATACACTTTTCGTCGCTTCAGATTATCGCAACTTCCTCAGAAGACAAATTACTAATGTTAATAGTGCATTTAAATAGTAAATTCTATAAGCAATTAACAACTGGTAAATTAATTATACAATGCTAAAATTTTTAACCAGTTCTTGTCCCTAGTGATGTGTCACTTTTAAACAAATTCAAACCATACAAGTCCAACGGAACCAATTAGAAAATAGTTTTAAAACAAATAAATTTCAAACTATTACTGTAAAAGTAACTCATAAAGGCAAATAAAATCAAATAAAAAGAATATTGATTCTTTTAAAATCCGTTAATATATACTTTTAACATCATTTTGTATAATCTTTTTACTTTTCAAACACTATTTTTATAACTTGTATTTCGCGTTGTGTAGTTGCTCTGTATAGGCTTATTTAAGGTAACATCATTGATAAGGGGCTTAGTTAATTGAATTATTTTAGGATGGAATTTAACGGATTTTAAAAGAATGGACTTGTATGGTTTGAATTTGTTTAAAAGTGACACATCACTAGGGACAAGAACTGGTTAAAAATTTTAGCATTGTATAATTAATTTACCAGTTGTTAATTGCTTATAGAATTTACTATTTAAATGCACTATTAACATTACTAATTTGTCTTCTGAGGAAGTTGCGATAATCTGAAGCGACGAAAAGTGTATCGTTATTTTGCACGCTTAAAGACTGTTGATTTGAATAAAGTGGTTTGTTATTGGAACGCTTTCTCCAGTTCAGCTCATCAATTTCTGGGTTCTATCAATGTTGTATTTTGCAAGGGTATTTGATTTCCCAAAGGGTATTATTATGCACTTCTTTGCATTTAGTTTGTGGGCATAGCTCTGACACCAATCATTAGCCTGTGTCAGACCTGTAGAACATCAACATGTTTTGGGAAGTCAATGACTGCCCTCCTTGCAGTCACCAGCTAATTTGGTCGGCTCAGTCAACGGTCACATTTGCCTTGACATCTGAGAAGTATATTTCAGGGGGGGGCGTGGCCAAGGATGAACACAGGATAGCAGCAGATTTCTTCAGCTCCACCAACATAACTACACTGACAGGAAATTATTACTTCAAAATTCAACTAATGTAACAATTTTCTTTCTAAAAACGTTTGGAATATCAGTATCTTGAATAATATCTAAAAAAGAAAGAAAATTTAAATAATTTTCCTGTCAGAAATCTTCTTGGAAATTTCTCTTTCATCACTTCTGTTCAGAATGAGTTCCAGTAAGGCTAACAGTCAGGATTCCAGCATCAAGAAAGAGCTTCAGTCTTTACTATCAACTATTCAGCAACTAACAACTAAAATGGACAGACTGGATGCTAAAATTGATAACTTTATAGAGAAAACCACAAAACAAATGGATTTGCTACACCAAGATTTACAACATCAGAAAGCTCAGATTACAGGTATAGAAGAGACACTTAATGATATGGACAACAGAATTCAAGAAGAAGAAATTAACATTGAATTCTTATTGAAACAGAACACACACCTTCAATCCAAACTAGATGACTTGGAAAACAGATCCAGACGCAATAATATAAGGATTTTTGGACTGCCAGAAAATATAGAAGGTAACAACATTACATCCTTTTTAAATACTTGGCTTCCCAAAACTTTAGATCTGTCAGAAGCATTTTCTTTTGGTATTGAAAGAGCCCATAGGTCTTTAGCTAATTCTAATATAAATAAAAAGTACCCTAGATCAGTTATTGTAAGATTTTTATCATCTTATGACAAGGAGATGGTATTAAAATCTGCATGGGCTAAAGCACCTATAAAATTAATGAAGCAACTGTGCGTTTTGACAATGACTATTCTTCCTTGGTAATATCAAAAAGAAAAGTATTTTTGCCATTAATAAGAGCTTAAGAAAGCACAGTTCAAAACTCATCTTTTATTTCCTTCCAAGCTAAAAATCTTTTTACCGGATGGCCCTAGAATTTTTGAAGACTTGGACTCTGCTTTGCTGTATATTAAAAAAAATAAAATATTAGATAAAATAGAAGATATGGAATGGGCAAGTCCTTCGCTAAAGAGAATGGCAACAGGAACTTCTTGGAAGACTTCAGAGAAGCAAAAAAGACTAAAAAACAAATGACATGTTTTATATTTCTTTGAACTCTTTAATTATAGTTACTATATTTACAAGAAAGCCACAAATATCTTAAGGATTTATTCAAAGTAATTTTTTTTTCTGTGCAAAGAACTGAATTTTGTTTTATAAATAATCAAACTTCCTGAGGAACAAATAACCTGATATGAATCAACTTGTTTCTCTTTGTGATAAAGAGACCTAAGAATGTTATGGGAGACAATTTGGGATGTGGGTTTCCTCGTGAATAGTGTCCTCGAGTCGTTTTAAAAGCTTCAACATTCAGAAAACACGCAGAGAAGCTGAAAGCAGCCATTTTGAACTTTGACCCCTGATTTCACACTGACTCATCGCAAATTCAAGAAGTAAACTGTTTCAGGAAGTAGAACTGCTGTAAATGCGGTTTTGTGATGAAAAACGAACTTTATGACATCTAAATGTGAGTTTTTCTTTATAATAGTTTACTTATTCAAGATGTAACTTATAAAATATAAAAGTTATAATGATTTTAAGTGACTTAATATGCCATAGTAAACAAATGAGATATTTTAGAAGGCATACAAGGTAAAACTCATACACACATGTTTTTGAAAGCTTATATGACTGCTGCACCTTAATGCATATAGATGCTTATGATTTAAAGATATGTAATGTTGTAAATTATTTGCCATGACTAACAGACAAGTATGTGCATCATTATGATTATATTTCAGAAGAAATTGTCATGTGACACATTTTAAAGCAGCAGTTCAGATATATATAATACAGATGGTTTTCATCACAATGATTTATGTATAACTAGGGATCAATATTGCTGTGTAGTAAGTTCTTTTAACTTATACATAGGAATAATCATTTTATTTAAATGGCAATAATAAATATGAGAAGGAAGCTTCTGATGCAAGTAATTTAATGTTTTAAAGCTACTAACTGTATTGCTATGGCAGAAAGTGGGAATACCCTAATATAAGTAATGTATGAGTCATAATAGCCTGAGATAATAAATGTTATTGAATTCAAATGAGCATAAACATATAATAAGAACTTATTCTTACAAACTTTTATTAAACTACCATATGGATATTCCTTTTTTTTTTTTTCTTTTTCTCTCTCTCTTCTTTGCTCCCATTACCAACATTGTTAGAATGCTATTTTGATTATGAGTTTATTATATAGAATAGATGTACATAGCAATATTAGTCGTTTCTAAATGTTTTATATGTTTATATGAAGCTGTTTTATAAATTGTTTAGCCTTGTTATAGTAGATAATCAAATTAAATGAGGTTAACTTTAGTTAATAATAGTTAGTATAGAATTAATTTGGTGGCAGCTGGAGCACTGCTGCTTAGGATAGGGGGATAACTTGAGTGGTATTTGCTACTCGAAGTTGGAGTTTTTAACTCCAGGCTGGGTGCACTGTTTAATCCAAACATTATTTTCACCTGATTATTGTTGTGTGTATATAGTTTTGACATCCACATCACATTTTATAAACTCATTGTCACTACAAATAAAAGTGAAAATTACACAAAATTCCATAAGATTTTCATTAAATACAGCTATAATTAATAGAACACCTAAAGGAGGAGACATAATAATACTTATTTTAGTAAATGTTATTCTGATTATATGTTTTATATGTTTATAAAAGTTAAATGGTAACTCTAAAAGGAATTTCTTTAAACATTAATGGATTGAACAACCCATGTAAAAGGGCAAGTTTAATGAGATATATTAATTTGCATAGAGCCAATTTAATATTCCTTCAAGAAACACATCTCCTGAAAAAGGATATAGATAAATTAGCCACTAATAAATATACAGTCTTGGTTAGCTCAGAACACACACAGAAAAAAAGAGGAGTGGCTATCTTATTGAACAAAAATATGCCCATACCTAAAACTATTAACTCTTATAAAGATGATAAAGGAATGTTCTGTATGGTTACAATACAGATTAATGGGAAAATATATACATTGATTAATGTATACTGGATACCAGGAATTGGCACTAATACAGTGAAACACCATCTCAATAAGATTATATCATTTTCTATAGGAGATATTATTTTAGCAGGTGATTTTAATTGTATCCTGCATGAAAAAGATACTACTACTATAGGAAAAAGGAAAATTACATCTAATGCAAAGCATTTAAAGGATTTTATTAATTTATATCATTTGAATGATATTAATAATCAGATAGATTCTAAATCATTACCATACACTTTTTTTTCTAATAGATATAAAACTTATTCAAGAATAGATAGAGTCTTTATTTCTAACCAACTGGTAACAGACTTAATTAATTCCAAGATCATTTCATGTCCTATATCAGATCATAATTCAATTGTCTTTGAATTTATGGTAAAGAGTACTTATAATGTTCAGATCAAAAGAATACCAGCATACTTAACTCAACTAAAGGACTATAAAGATTATATACTTACTGAGGTGCAACATTTCTTAGACTTAAACACTACACCTGACGTCTCCATTATTCACATTTGGGATGCTCTAAAATCATATTTATATGGACAAAGTATCAGATGGTATAATAATAAAAGGAAATCTTGGGACAAGGAATTAATATACATTCAAAACAAATTAGACTCATATAAACATAATAATAAAGAAAATATTATGGACAAAAAAGTCATCGAGGAAATAAATAAATTAAATGAGAAATACAAAGAAATTTTAAGCCATAAAGTCAAAATAACATTAGAGAAATATAAGTTTTTGTCTTACTCAATAAGTCCCAAATACTTACATAGACTTAAAAATAAAACAAAAAGGCTGAATAAACATAATCACATCAAAGAAATATTCTCTCCAGGGAAAAAGAAGAATGTCTCTAGTTTACCAGAAATATTAGATGAATTTAGAAATCACTTACATAAAATTAACCATAATAACATTAATATGGATTCTAAAGATAAAATAAAGAAATTTATAACTACAAACATGAACAAAAAACTTAATAAACAACAGACCAAATTAATAGATAAAAATATTTCATATACAGAGGTTATTACACAAATAAACAAACTTAAATCAAACAAAGCACCTGGTAATGATGGTATTATTCCAGAGATTTATAAAATTCTTCCTAAGAGTACTTACTCATTAATACACAAGGTTTTCATTTCAGCCCAAAATGAGTTATCAACTCCCCCATCCTGGCAATACACATTTATTTCACCAATTTTAAAACCCAATAAAGACCCAACCAGATGCACTTCATATAGACCTATTTCATTACTTAATGTTGACTATAAAATGTTCATGAATATTTTTGCTGACAGATTAAAGACAATCATTCCAGGTATAATAGATATAGATCAGACAGGCTTTATTATAAACAGAAATACTTTTGATAATATAAGGAGAACTTTAACGCTAATTGATTATGCAAACAGGAAAAAGAAAGACTTAACACTTATTAGTCTTGATATAAGTTCAGCATTTGACTCAGTAAGTTGGGACTACTTGTTTATCTTATTGAAGTGTACTAATTTCTCTGATGCATTTGTGAATTTAATTGAACATCTATATAAAGGAGCATTGGCTTACATTAAGATAGGAACATATGTCTCACAAAAAATACCCATATTAAAAGGTACAAAACAAGGGTGTCCACTTTCACCACTATTATTTACTTTAATAATGGAGCCCTGGGCTAATTTGATTAGAAACAGCACTGACATAGAAGGATTTGATATAGATGAAAATACAATATCTAAAATCCAACTTTTTGCAGATGATGTTCTAATTACGTCAGCAGGAACAAATTCTTCTATGCAGTCATTATTTGATAAAATGACAGATTTTAAAAATATCTCTGGTTTGATATTTAATGAAGAAAAAACTAAAATGTTACCAATATACTCACGAAAAAATGTCCTCACTAATGATTTTCACAAATATATACCCAACTCAGGTCAGATAACTTACTTAGGCATAATATTAACTAAAGATATTAAATCCATTATACATAATAATTATAGTAACTGTCTTCATAATATACAAAATCTTTTCAATAGCTGGAATAATTTGTTTTTTACCATGGAAGAGAGACTCACAATTATTAAAATGATAATATTCCCAAAGATATTATACTTAATATAATCAATAATACTCCCACCTACAAAAATAATTATTAAGAAATTGAATTCACAAATGTTAAATTTCTTATGGGCACCTAATAGACCTAGGATTGCATTAAAGAAACATACTAATAGTTGGTCTCAAGGGGGCATTTCATTTCCAGACTTTAATTTATATGCTATCTCTTCTATTATAAAAGTTATTACTTTGCTAATAGATCAGTCATATGTTACAAAATGGAAGGAATATTGGGAACTAATTAGCATTCACTTCATGAAAATATCAACACACAAAAATACTATTGTAAATAACCCTATGTTATGGATACTAAAAGAATTTTGTACCTCATCTATTACACCAAAATATATAGCTAGTTACCCATTAAATATTATTAGATATCGTAATTTTATATTTATGCATCCTAAATATAAGGAATGGAACTTTATCCTATTCCCTATAATGTATACACAAGGTATTCTTTTATCATCCACCTCTGAAAGGATTATTCTAGTCACAGAGAATGATTTAAAGTATTGGTATCAGTTGCTGTCTGACAATAAAGTAAAAAATTTAGACTTCTTAAAGCAAGAATTTGATTTGAGAGAAACTTGTTGGTTAGAAATTCAGACTTTTAGACAACATCTTATTAATAAACTTGATTTAATGTCTTTAACAGTTAAAGAATCTGTCCCAATTCTGATTGACTACTTGATATTAAATTTACAACATAGGGTTTCTGATAAAGGTAAGCTCTCACACATACATAAAATTATTAGAGAAGAAACACATTACAGTTCAGATACTTACTGGAATTATTTCATTTCCATTAATGGTGAATCACCAAAACAACAAGATAAACAATATATATTGGAATCTGCTTATAAAACTACTTCTTCCATTAATTGGAGACTTTTTACTTGGAAATTTTTACATAGATCTTTCTATACACCCTTAATGATGAATAAAATAAACAATAAAGACAACATATGTAAGAGATGTAATGTAGAAATAAATGCTGATTGGGCACATATGTTTTATGACTGTATAAAATTGAAGGAATACTGGATGTTAATCAATGATTTTTTGCAGGCTCTTTTCACAGATAATTTCATAGTCTCTAAATCACTTATATTATTTAACACCCCTGTTCCTAAAAGTGTTAAAAAAGTTAAACTTCCCTTATTATGGTCTATTCTAGCAGTGGCTAGAAAAATAATAACCAGAAATTGGATTTCAGATACTCCTCCTTCATTTAATGAATTTAAAAATGTTATGACTGAAATGTGTCATATGAAACTAATGACAATAAAGTCAAGAACCACTAGAAAAACGTCTTACTATACTATATGGGATACTTTACAAAACCTGTTAAAAAGTCTTAGTTTCATTAGTAAGACATTACAGTTTAATTAATTGATTTGATTTGTAGTGGATGTCTCTGTAAATACTTTGGTTGTTTTATCAAATGTTATAACTATTTATATTTTAACTGTTTGTATAAGATTGTTATGATATTTATTTTGTATGTTAAAAATAATAAACTTGTTTTAAAAAAAAAAGAAGTATATTTCATACAGAAGGGGGCCCAGCACTGAGCCCTGTGGTATTCCACTGGTGACTGGTCTCTTGCTGGATGGGGATTCCCACACTAAAAACATGTGTCTTATCAGTGAGCCATTTAGCTATCCATCTGGTAACACAGAGGTTTATCCCCAATTTTGCGAGTTTATCTATAATAGCCAAGAAGGGTATTGTATTAAAGGCCTTGGTCTGGTCAAGGTAGGCAGTATGCACCATCTTACCCTCAACCAAGGCCTTGGTGACCTTCACAAAGAAGTCTACCAGACTGAGCAGGCAGGACCTGCCCTTGACGAGGCCGAACTGGGTCGGGTCTAGAGTCTGGAGATTTCCTATGTCATTGTTAATCAGGTCCATTATTATCCTTTCCATAACCTTGCATATGAGTCTAGTCAGACCTATGCGTCAGTAGTTTCCTGGGTCAGTTGATGGTCTCCCTTGGGTAGAGGGATGACTGTTGTTGTCCTCCACTCTACTGGGACAAGGCCTGTCTGGAGACTGGGGTTAGACAGAAATCCGAGTGGGTCTGCTAGGTCATGTTTCAAGCTATTTAATAGGTACCCAAAGATTCCGTCAGTGCCCATTGATGCCATGTTTCTAGCTTTAAAAAGTGCAGTGATGACCTGTTTTTTTTTTTTTTTTTTTTTTTTTTTTTAGCAATAATAGTCAAAGAAATGGTAGTGACCAGGAGTGATGATGTGATGAAATCTGAGCTGAATTTATCAGCCAGTAGATTTGCTATTTTTTTCTGGTTGAGTATAGGTAGTGCCATCTACAGCCAACTCAGCACATTTGAGTTTTCCCTTAAGATTTCATACATAACTAAAAAATGGTTTGTTGTTATCCTTGGCTTGGGAGGCTATTTTAGTCTCGTATTTAGCTTTTGAAGACTTGACTAGTTTACTGATTTGCCTGTTGATACTTATGAGGGATTTTTTTTCTCTACTGTGTTCCTCCAACTTACTTCTAGACAGGAATTTCTTCCTTCTGTTGTACAGTCTATTTATGCCAAGAGTCCACTAAGGTGGCTTGTTTTTCCAGCTAGACCTGGGTTTAGCTTGGTCAGGTACTGCCGTGTCTATGCAGTTGTTTAAGTGGTTGTACAGGGCATTCATGTATACTTCTGCATGCAAATTACCTGTGCTATCACTTAATAGAAGGTAATGTGTCTTGGGAAAATTCTTTAGGGTCTGATGGAGGTACTACCATTATATTTATTTCAAAGGAGATCGATTTATGATCCAATCTTATCAATGAGGACATTACGTTGGGGGAGGGCAATACTACCCCATGTTTGTGAGTAGTATGTCAAGGATATTTGAGCCCCTAGGTGGAGTGCAGATCAGCTGTTCCAGAGCATTTGCATTGACAAAGTCCATGAATCTCTGAACCTGCATGTTAGTGAATGTATGTGTTTCCCAGTTTATGGACAGGTAGTTAACATTACCCGTGAGTAGTGTGTTGGGCTGAATCGTAGGTGATTCTGGTAACTTCAGGTATGCGTAGTGGTTTTCATGGTTCTTGGTTGGGGACCTGTAGCTAGCGATGACATGGTGGGGGATTTTGTCTATATTCAGCTGGACATGGAGTAGCTCAAGTGAGTCATCCTGCTTCACCAGTCTAAAGGTGTGATTGCATTTTATGTAAATGGAAACAACTCCCTCTACCTTTTTTTCATTTTCAGGGGTTGGTCTGAATGTGTGACAGGCATTATAACCTTGCACTGCTGGGGTGTCTTCCATGGTCTTGAACCATGTCTCTGTAACTGTACAGACATAAGCCATCTTCAGGGCAAAGAAAGATTTCAATTATCTGTCCCTGATTTTACAGGATGCTGTTTCTCTTACAGATGCCTTGTCCCTCGTTAGTCACAGACTGTTGCAGTAATATTGTATAGGATCCCTGGTGACTAGCGGTGGTGCAGAGGACTAATATCCTCTGTGTGAGAGATGGTGGTACAGGGTTTGGATCCTTTTTAGTGCCTTTAGTGCACTCTATACAGAGTATCCCTGGTGTCTAGTGTTCTCTCTGCCCTACATCTTTTGCATTATTGAACCTTGTTCTGTTATTTTTTACTGGCCTTAAGACTGTAAAGAGTTATCCCTGGTGTCAAGTGTTTAACCTGCTCTAAGTCTTTCGTGCTACAAAACCTTGTTCTGGGGTTTTTTAAAGGTGTCTAGTGTCACTGACAACACTATAGTAACATTACATTTGACAATGTTAATAATCTAACTCTGATTACAAAGCTAATACTAAAGGAGTCAGGTGGTACACAAACGTGATACACAAATGATCATGCACGCAACTAACTAATCCTTAATTGAAGGGGCTATCACTGTGGTGAGTGGGTAATGTAAAATATCACACTTGTGATGCTTCCAGGGTAGCAACAATGAAAATAACACATATAACTCTTATAGGTTCATAGGCAGGTACTAGGCTATTGGCCCTAGGGCCTATAGAAGCCTAGCCAAAAAGGTACCCTGGCTTTCGCCACCCAAGAAAATTATTTTCCTGTGCCCATATTGAGCAGAGCCACAGAGGTGATCCCTGGGGCGAATTTCCTATTTCCCATCCAATCATCACGATTTTTCTTGAAGAGTGCTAATGAGGAGCTTTGTTTGATATAGATAGGTAGTTTGTTCCAGAGTATGGGAAGTCCCTGGGACAGAAATCTATCCCTCCAGCATGTTCTGTTTATTGTGGTGACAAGATTTAGGTCCCTCGAGTGTGTAGCTCAGAAGGACTGGGATTTCCTTAAGTGGAGCATGTCCAACAGCTCTGGGTTTGATACTGAGTTTCCTGTATTGGAGTTGGTGTATTGATACTGAGTTTAATTCTGAAGTGAGTACCATGAAATTCCATGTGGACCCTTTTACACTTTTGTATAGTTCTGTGACCCCCATCATAAGCTCACAGCTAGCTTTTAATTTACAGCCTGTTTGATATTTGCAACAGAATTTGTATTTTCTATTGGAATTATTTTACATTTCTGACTGGTTGATTTGAATTTCGGATTAACTACACTAACAAGTGAGTAATCCTACAACTGAAGCAGTAAATGCCTATTGAGTACAGATATTTTATAAAGGGTAACCTGCTTTAGCTAAGGGGACTGGCAAGAATTGAGCCACAGTTGATTTTTTTAAATAAAGAATTATAAATGAAGCCGCCATTGCAGATGTCTTGCAAAGGTGCCTTGTGGAACTAACTCCACATTTCATGTTTCATATAGTCTGGATTGCAAATTTGCTTGTTCTCCTTGCCTTACAGCTCCAGAGGCATTATCACTTTATTAATACAGTTGGGTCGTGGGTGTGAGCTTATGATGAGGGTCACACAGTTGTACAAAAGTGTAAAAGGCTCCACATGGAATTTCATGGTATCCAGTTAGTTCAGAATTAAACTCAGTATTTTCTAGCAAATAATGAACAGTTGAGAGATAATGTCAAGGGTAGTAAGAGTTGGAAGAGGATGGGGTGGTATGTAAAGTAGTACTGATCCTGAAGTCTACATATGCATTTACAAGCATTTCTAAAGTAAGATGAAGAGATAACAGGAAGGGGGTAAGCTTTTCAAAACATTCAGTGGTAATGAAGTAGGAAGTCCCACATGGCAAGAGCTACTATATCAGGCAAAGAAGAAGTCTGATGTACTAGAAGATAAGCTGGTCACTAGTTGTTGCTAGGGCAGCAGAAACCATTCCTTGCGTGCTATATAGATCCACAGACTAAATTGGCCACATGCATCGACTCTCATGATCTTACAGTGCATATGTGCTAAGAAACAATGCAGATTTTACTATTCATTCCTATATAAGCAACACACCTGACATGATACACAGCTGCTGGTCTAATTACAACTTCACATAACTTGACTTATATATTTAAAAATCCTGATTACTTTCAAAATAACATCATTTAGAAGTTATGTACTCACCATAATGTTCCATGTTTGTAGTCCATCTTGCTCTTCATTCTTACATATGGGATCCTCGGCTCCGACTCGGCCTATTTACAATGTGGAAGTCTTCTAGTTGGCTCGTGGCTAGGTAGGTATCCCATGGTGCACCAGTACAATTCCCACATCTTGTTTGCTGCTAACTAGGAGAGACAATAACAAATATACAAAAGAAGCCAATACTAAAAGGTCTCCATAAAATAAGATAATAATATTTTTCTGTCTCTAAGTACTTCCAGGATGGGGGTACGAGGGTGGGTTTGTAAGAATGAAGAGCGAGATGGACTACAAACATGGAACATTATGGTGAGTACATAACTTCTTTATGTTCTGCAGTCCTATCTCGCCTTCATTCTTACATATGGGAGAGCGTCCCTAGTGCCTTATTCTTGGGTGGTGTGACGATTGGGGAGAGATGGGTGAAGGCTGCCAGCCTAGTCAAATAGAATTTAATACATAATTCGATCATTTGTATAAATAAATGTAAGATGCAGGCGTGTGTTTTTAAATGAAACAAAAACACTATAAAATGTGAACTTCAAGATTGTTACAACATTGCCCCCTTGCTGTAAAGAAAAACTAAGTCAAGCCTTTCACATGTGTCTTTTGAAATTAAAATGATTTTATGACATTCTTTGATCTTTAAAGTTGGTTCCGGTAAGGCTGGCTGAAGACATTCTGTCTATTGTGTTAACTAAGGACTAATTGCTAGAGTGTATATGTGAAATGCCTTTTAGTGCTGTATTCTCCTGTGCAGCTGTTAGCTTGCTAAATAATGTAAATGGAGTTTCTATTAGCCTGGGAACTCAAAGCAGGTGTCAAGATGATGCAATATGAACCTAAGTGTCAAAAATGATGTAATTTTGGGAGGGCTTAGAGACATGTTTGTTAGTAATGTTTAAATACTATTTCTCACAAGAGACAAAAAGCATTTTGACTTTGGACATCTAACCCAGCACTGCTTATGCTCTTTATGTGTGTAAGTAGGATTGTAGCACTGTGTTTTCTCTTAAGATTAGCTAAAGATTAGAAAGTTAGATTAATTATTTTTTCTGTGTAATCAGATCTTTCCTACAATATTATTTTAAGTTTCTGTGCGATCTCTGAACTATTAGATATATCTGTGGTGTTGTAGTTTTGTCTTGTGTTTTAATTAGTTATTATTAAATATTTTTAAAACCTTCTACCTGTGGCTGGTTTATGTAGAGATAAATTATGCTTTAGAGTACATTATATATTTATAGAGTTTATTGTAATAAGCCCTTCCAATAAGCCTTAGACTGAATAATCACATTACCATTGGATATTAATATTGCACAGTAATAATTGGACACCCTTTTAAGGGCCTTTTAGTAGCTGACATTATTAACTGGGTGGTGGCAGTAATTACTACTGTATAGTCTGGGTAAAGGGGCATAGTTGGGGAATCTGTGTCAGCCTTTCCCAGGAGTGTCTGTGAAGTTGTATAAATACTTATCTCAAAGTGTGTGTGTGTTGTGTCAGCTACTTGGCAGAGACACAAAGCACTGGTTGGACAGACAGGGTACTAGAGGTTTTAGCTTGCCCCGTTAGGCTGAGACCTGGATCCTATAGCTCTGCCAGTGGGGAGTCTTACTGGGGACCGGGTGAGCAAGGGAGCAACCAGCCCCAGACTGACTGATCTCTGTGTGCACTTAAGGGAAATTGTACTTTACTGTGTGTATTAGTTATCCTCTCCTCTTCTAGGAGGCAACCTCCCTGGTGTTAGTGGTGAGGATTGAGGCTCCTTGATTGCTGGGCCGGGGCACAGTCCTCACATGTGGCTCAAGGAAAAATACTCATGAATATCGTGGAACCAAAAGATGCCCTACCCCTGGAGGTTAAATCCAATTTGGAATGAGTAATAAAAGTGTGAGGGGTAACCCACATTGCTGCTGCACAAATATTATCAAGTGGGACCCTGGCTTGAAAGGCTGCAGAGGTAGACTGAGATCTGGTAGAATGAGCCTTGATTTTAAAGGGTAAAGGTCTACCCTCAGAGTTGTAAACGTAAGCTATACATCTAGAAATCCAATTAGAGAGTGTTACTTTGGAAAGTGGTAAGCCTGACCTGGATTCCGAAAAGGAAATAAATAATTTATCTGATTAAATGATTTCCTTAGTTCGGTGCAAATAAAAACGCAATTGTTGATATACCATACTACCGACATGTTGTCTGACTGTATTGCAATAGTCCCCAGAGGCAGAAGGTTGTGAAGTGCTTGCAACACCAGGAGCACCGCCCTCATCTCTAGAACGGTGATATGCAGGTGAGCCTCGTGATCTTGCCATGTGCCTTGGACAGTCCTGCCTAGATAATGCCTGCCCCACCCTATCTGTGAGGCATCCGTGGTCACAGTGGCAACGGGTTGAGGAGGAACAAATGAAGTGCCCGTGGTTAACTGATTGGGTAGAGTCCACCAAAAGAGGTCTTTCTTGCAAGAGTCTGTCAGAAGAACGTGATGAGATAATGGCAGGTGCTGAAAAGACTATTGGGACGACAGGAGACACTGAAGAATCCTCATGTGTAGTCTGGCTAGTGGCACCAGCAATATGGTGGAAGCCATGGTCCTTAGAAGCTGCAGAATAGTCTTGGCTTTGACCTTTTGTAAGGGGAGAAGACTCTGCACCCTTTCTACAGGAAGACAAGCCAACATGTCTACTGTGTCTATCTCTGCGCCTATAACAATCACAGATTGAGAGGGCAATAAGGCAGATTTTTCCCAATTTATAGAAATTCCCAGCTGGGCACAAAGCTGAAGGGTAGCGTCCCTGGTCTGAAGAAGTAGATGCCTGGTAGGGGCGGTAAAGAGCTAGTCATCCAGATATGGAAACATCTGGAATCCTGGACGTCTCAGGTGAGCTGTCACTACCGCCACACACTTGGTGAACACCCTGGGGGATGTGGTGAGACCAAAGGGCAGAACATGAAACTGGTAACGACTGGCTCCAGCCAGAAGCGTAGATGACTCCTCGACGCCCTGTCCATTTTTATGTGGTAGTAGGCATCTATGAGATCTATTGTGCACATCCAATTGTCTTTCCCTAATAAAGGGAGTATAGACTGCAGTGTCACCATCTGGGACTTGTCCTTCTGTACTGATTCGTTTAATCTGCTGAGGTCCAAGATGGGCATCCAATCCCCTGTACATTTTGGCACTAAAAAGAATCTGGAGTAAGTTCCAGATCCTATTTGGTCTGCTGGGATGGTTTGGATGACTCTTTTTGACAGCAACTTGTTGACCTCCACAGTTGCCTGATCCCTGTGATTGCGTGGAACACCCAGGATCTTTTTGGGAAAAAAGCATGAAAGAGAAAAGGGTATGACATAACCTCTGGTAACAATTCTTTGTACCCACTTGTCTTGAGTGATACTCAGCCAGACTTCTGGATACAAAGAAATGCGACCCCCGACCGGCCCCAGAGAAGCACAGCCGGGCCCCACATCAGGAGCACTGGTAAGGCTGGCCCTGAAAGGAATTGTGACCTCCCTAGTTTTGCGGACCACTCCTGCCTCTAGGGTGATGTCTACCATTTCCTCCTCTTCCTCTGCCTCTGAAGGAAGAGTCACCCTGTGCATCCTGGAAAAACCTCTGGGACTTCTTGAACCACATTTTACCACCCCTCTGACCCTTAGGATATGGTCTAGAGGGAACAGTAAAATGTACTCCCATGGCAGAGAGTGTTTTTCCTTCTTGCTTGCACCAGGTGAGAGTGTCCTTTACCTTGGATCCAAACAATGAGGAACCATTGAAAGGGGCATTGGTAAAGGCAGACTTGAATGGTTCCGCAAAGTTACACAACGTATCCAGGAATGGCACCTTAGGGAAATTCCTGAACCCGCTGCTCTACTCACTTCATCGGCTGCATACGAAATAAGCCGCATGGATGAGTTGATGACAGAGTTCAAGGTGGACACCTTGTCAGGGCCTCCCTCAGTACATGTACCTTGTAGAGAATACCCTAATTCTTTAAGGAGAGCTCTCTGAAGCCTCGTGAAGTGAGTCAGGTAGTTCAACGATCTAAGGGTAAATGCCGCTGAAGAGAAGATATGCTTCCCGTATCTGTCCATCACTCGAGACTCCTTATTTGGCTGATGGACAGAAGAAGAAGTCTCAGCTAGCTCCTTTTTAGTGTCCACCACCACCACCATGGCATCTATGGGAACACCTTTAGACAAAAATCCTTTTCAGGGGGAGCAGAAAGAAACTTATTCGGTCTCCTGGGTACTGGCTCCATGGTATCAGGAGTATCCCACACCTCTTGACTAACTAGCTCCATCAGTTCGTCGAAGGGTGGAGACACCCAAGAGGCTAAAGGTTGAGACCCGAATGCCTTCAAGTACACTGACTCCTCATCAGAAACGGTGATAGTGGGCCAGCCGCACCTCTGTTTAAGGATTTCCAGGATGTCTATGAAGGAGACATCATCACAGGATGACTTGGGGGACCCTTCTGACTCCTCGAGGTCAATATCAGAGCTCAGAGACTCATCCTGAAAGTCTACATGCTTCCTCTTACATGTCCTCTTCTGTGGGGGCTCCACGGAAGGATATTTCGGGGAGGTCTCGGAAGAGAGGGGGCCACTGGCTGGTGGCTCCTGAGACTGAGGGTCTATGCTGTCCATGGAGAGAGTAGAAGCTGAGAAAGAAGTAGGTGGCTTAGGGATGAAGAGTGTCAGTACCCCTGGTAGGAGCTGAAGATCGGGACAGCACACTACTCATCATCTCGAATGCCGACCTCTCCGGCTCCGAGGAGACCGAGGATGCTGTCGGCGCCAGAGATAGATGTAGGATCCGAACTCACCCTCGCCGACGCACTGAGAGGAAGAGGTTCGGTTCCAGGCATCCCTGTCGGGGCCGACTGTGGAGCTTCGGCTCCTAGACACCACGGACGGCACTGAGAGTGTCAGAGCGGAATTCGTCTACAAAACATCCACAGAGGGAGCTGGAGCCGAGGGTTCCACTAGTGGTACCAAACACTTCAGCTCCAAAAGACCAGCATGGCTCAGAGGAGGAATGACCGAAGGGGGCTTAACGGACTCAAGTGGCTCCAGAACCAACTGGGTCGGAGCCAACAATAATTTAGGTAAAGCAGATGACTTCAAAAGTCTCGGCACTACCCTCACCACATCTTCTTCTAATAAACTCCTGGAAGACCTGGAGGACAGAGTAGGAGAGCAGGTTCTCTGTATCAGAGACTTCAATATAGGGGAGACTGGTAGAGGATCCATAGACTGGCTCCGAGAGATACACTCAGCGGTCGGCTCCGAGCTACTTGGGGCCGACCCTGTAATCACAGTAATGCTCTCAATCAGCACTGTGTTCTGTGGAGCCGATGAGACAGTGGACTTGTCCGATTTAGTGATTTTAAGAGGTGGCTCCGAGACATCAGCCAGTGCCGGGGAGGGCCTCTTAGAGGACTTAAGACTTTTCCTTTTTAGATCTCTGAGATCTAGAAGAGGAGGAAGAACTAGGCAGATCTTCCTCAAAGGAAGGTTTAAGAAGACCTTTTAGGATAAGCTTATTTTTTTCTTTCTTGCAACACCCTAGCACTGAAAGAGTGGCAAAATAAGCAAGTTTCTTGTAAATGGATGGCCCCCAAACAGTAAACGCAGTTATTGTGGCCATCCGTTATAGATATCTTCTGTGAGCATTTAATACATTTCTTAAAGCCAGATGGCTTATGGTCCTTACTTTCTTTAGACATTCTCACAGAGATGAACACACACACACACACGCACACATGCACACACACACACACACACACACACACACACACACACACACACACACACACACACACAGAAAAGGGGAGAGGATTAGGTCCTCTAATTCGAATGGGCCTAGCCCTGCAGGAAAGAGAAAGACACCACGAGGACTAGGTCCTCTAACTTAAACGGGCCTAGCCCGGGCAGGAAAGGAAACAGAAAAACTAGGTCTTCTAACTAAAACAGACCTAGTGAAAATTACAATAAGCAGAGAAGGCACACACTCAAACAGGAATAAAGTGTAAACTATCAAAATACTCAACAAGAAAACAGAACCTCGTTCTGTTAACAAGCGGGAATCCGCAAAAAAATCAGACTTATGACTAAGGAAATAAAACAGAACCTCGTTCTGTTAACAACGGTAACAATTTAGCAAGCAGGAACACAAAAAACTTTGACTTATGCCTAATAACAACACACAGTCTAACTGAGCGCAAAGGCACCTACAAATACTAACTATATTAAACACGAAAAAGAGCACACAGGATACCAATACTATGAGGCCAAAAGGCCAATGTACCAAGAAATTGCACACAAATGGCACAATTATAAATAAGTATTCTACATTGCAACTACGCTAACTATGACTAAACAGTGATATAATAACAGTTTCGACTAAAACAGTCCAAAATATTTCGAATAAATTTTGAATAAATGCGAAACTTAGCCAGACCCAAAGAGAAGCACAACCGAACTCGTCGATGCGGCAAATGAGATCTGGGGATTGTACTGGTGCACCATCAGATACCTACCTAGCCACGAGCCAACTAGAAGACTTCCAGCTTGTAAATAGGCCGAGTCGGAGCCGAGGATCGGCTCCGATCTCATATGTAAGAATGAAGGCGAGATAGGACTGCATAACATCACTTGTTATAGGAAACAGTTAATTGTCACGAGAAACACCACTCAGTGCATGTTTGTCACATTAGTGGGAAACAAGGCTGAAGTCATACAACATTTAACAAAACAGTACCATAGAACAAATGATTCTGCTTTCCTTCAACAGCACCTGGTTCAGTGTACAAAGTAAGAGACAACACTTTTACAACTTAACACTGAAAGTACATTTGTGTAAAATATTACCGTAATGGTAGATATCCTTCTCTTCACTGTTGCAGGATTCATTACAATAGGGATCCCCTGCCAAGAGTGGCCTGACATCCAGCCAGTATACCAGAGCCTTTAGGTTGCTTTAAGGTACACCGTAAGTCACACATATGCTCTTTCCATAGCGTAGGGCATAAAGGTGACTTCCGGATATAGCAAGCTCAGAACTCAACAGCCCCAGTAAGAATGCCAGTCCAAGGAAAAGAGAGGTAATCAGTACATCCAGAAGAGAAATGGACTAGGGAGAGGAGAAAAGGAGTGAATACTGCAGCAGTGAAGAGAAGGACATCTACAGTTATGGTAAGATTTTACACAACCATACCATGTCCTTCTATTTCACTGCTGCAGTTTTCTTTACAACATGGAGAATGCCAAAAGTCAGGAAGAAGAGAGGGAGGAGGAAGGACCAGCACAGCTCTCTATGAAGCCATGAAGGCTGACCCTAGCAAAACTAACTCTACCTATGGAAATTCCATTAAATTTGTAGTGCCTGATAAATGTATGCACAGAAGTCAAGGTTGCTGCCTCAAGAATAGAAGTAGAATGAGACTTAACATAAGAAGGAAGGCTCAAACCATGAAAGGAATAACAAAAAGAAATTTAGAAATCCAAGAAGAAATAGTTTGCTTGGATACAGCTAATCCTAAGGACCTAGGATGAATGGAGAAAAAACTGAAAAGAATTACTAATAGTCTTAATCTTATCAAAAAAAAATCGTGTTGTCTATGATGCTGTAAAGCAAGATCCCACACTAGGAATTCCAATCGGCAAAGAAGATAAGATCTTGTCACCCCTTGTTTGTTGATACACCACATCACTGTGGTGTTGTCTGTAAATACCTTGAGAGGTCCTGGGGAGAAAAGAGGATGAAAAGCCTGAAGAGACAGCAGAAGAGCTCTCATCTGTTTGACACTGATCTGCACTTTCTGCTGAGGAGGCAATCACACCCCCTGCACCTTTAGGGAGCCAAAAGCTGCTCCCCATCCCACATCTGAAGAATCTGCGAACAGCTCCTGCGAGGAAAGAGATGGCTGAAAAAGCATCCCTGGATTTAGAGACAACTGCTGGACCCATCAATGAAATTCCTTCTTGAGACAAGGTAGAAATGGAACTACAAATTCTAGGGGATGCACATGTTGAAGCAAAACTGACTTCAGAAACCATTGAAACTTTCTCATGTGGAGTTTGGCCAGAGGGAGCATAGAGATGTTGGATGTCATGAACCCCAGAGCTCTCAGAAATTCCCTGGCTGTTACAGAGGCCAGAGGAAGAAGAGTTTGAAAGAAGGAAGGAAATGAGTGTTAAGGCCTTGAGAGGAGGCAGGGATGCCAACCTAGGCACAGTCTGTATCCTGCATTCCAGAAAAACATGGTCCTGAAAAGGAGTGAGAAAAGACTGTTTGAAGTTTATCGTGAGAGGATGCCTGAAATTGAAGATCGTGCAAGTAAGGAAATACTTGGATCCCCTGAATTCTGCAAAAATTAATCACAGGAGTGAGGCATTTGGTGAATACCTTTGGGGCAGCCGAAATGCTAAAGGGTAACAGAGAAACAAAAAAACTTCCTGAAAAGGGGATGAATCAGGATATGCAGATAAGCATCATTAAGATCCAGAGACACCCTATAAGCCTGAGAAAGCAAAAGAGGGAACAAAGTCTGAAGGGACAACATTCGAAAGGAGGGCACCTTCAGAAAAATGTTTAGATGACAGAGGTCTAGAACTGGTCTCCAAGTACCCTCTTTTCTGCGTACTTGAAACATCCTGCAGTAAAAAAAAAAACTCCCCTTTGGGACACTGTTAAAACAACAAAAAAGGCCAGTAAAAAATGAGGAATATTTATTTAACCAACTCTAGCTCCTTGGAAAATCACTTGCCTTCATGGAGTACAAACACCAAACTGACTCATTACTATATACTATACACAAAAGCTAATAAATAATTAAATAATTACGTAACATATTAATTAATCAATCATATTAAACCTCTTGACTAGTTCCCCAAGTCAAAAGGTCCCGAAGCACCTCTGGAAAGAAGGAGAGTTGTTCCGGTGGCGGTTGAGGAATATCCATAAAAGGGAGAAGGGATTTACAAACCATTAAATACCCCTGCAAATAATGGAGAGGACCCAGGAATCCTAAGTAATCTGTAGCAAAACAGGAAGGGGGTGGGCGAAGAAAAGAGTCAAGTGCCTTGGAAGAATAAGACAGTCAGACAGCACCTGGTTTATCTGGAAAAGGGGACTTCTGAGGCACAGAAGTCTGAGTAGCCTTAGCAGGAGGAGCCCACTTGCCACCCTTTTTACCCTTAGCAGGAGGGCGAGATTGCCTGCAAACAATCGCTGGCTTACTGGGGTAGTTTCTCTTAAATTTAGGCACAGGAAAAACAAACACGTTTAAGTTCCTGTAAAGCCTTGCCCTTATGCTGAAGGGACTTAAACATAGAAGCAGCAGTAGCTTCAAGAAACAAGTGTTTATAATCAAGAGGGGAATCCATCAACTTGGCTTTAAAATCATCAGGTAAAGGTTGAAGCCAAAGACTAGAATACCTCCTCATCACTGAGCCAAAAGCAGCAGCCTTAGAAGATGCATCTGCTTCATCATAACTACACGTGATGGAATGATGAGCCACCTGTGAGGAAGTCCCTTACAGGGAAAGAGCATTAGTTTAACCATCAGAGTGTGGAAGATCAGAAAGAACCTAACACGCCTGAGATAGGAGAATCAACAAATACCTTGACATATAGGACTGACAGTTAATAGCTCTAAAAGCCAATGTAGCAGAAGTATAAACTTTCTTGTCTAGTCTTTCCATGGTCCTGCTATCTTTATCAGAGGACAGTAACTTGGGAGAAGGAAGCAATTGAGAGGGCTTGTCAGAAGCTACAGACACCACCAGGGTCAGTAGAAGGACAGTTATAAACATTTACAGTCCTCAGGCACACTACAGAATCTATCAGGTTTCTTGGGAGCAGGGAGATAAGTCTGGAGCCTTAGAAGCACTGAAAAATGCATCCAACACAGCCGCCAAAACAGTAGGAACAGCAGAATATTTAGGAGAATCTGCAGCAACTCGTATTATCTTTTATGCACCTCAGAGACCTGAGCACAATCCCATTTAAAGAACTGCATCATCCTGGTGAGTGTATCCCCAAAGGAAAGCTCTTCAAAGGGAGTATCAGGATTGGTAGATTCCTCTTCCTCTGACCCAGAGTCCAAAGGAGAAGGAATCTGAGAAGAGGAAGCAAGGGATTCCTCATTCAAATCCAGCTCCTTCTCAGAGGAATCCTGTTCCCTGGGTCTTTTTAAGGGAGTAGAGGACCACGGGAGGTGGAATAGAAACTCTCTGAGGAGGTTTCAATGCCATCAAGCACTAAACAAGCCCTGAGTGAAGGCCTGCCATTCACTCTGTGGAGCCTTATGAGCAAGAGAAATATGTTAAGTCTTTTGCTTTTTCTTCAATGGGACATCCACCTTATAAAATTTGGAAGGCTCTGGCCCAAGATGGCATTCAATAATGGTAGTAGGGTCTTCTTCTCTGAATAATATTTGAGGGATACCCCAGGTGTTTCTTTACCATTTTGTCAAAAACACAAACCATCAAATCCCTATTTATCGGACTCAATAAATTTAAAGCTAAATTCAGCGAACGATTACTGCTGTGAATTTTTTCCCTGGGAGACTAACTAGTGGACCAACCTAGCAGCCATCAAAAGAATCACATAACTTAAAATCCCCATAACTAAATAGACCAAGTCCGAGATCGCACTACAGTGGGGAAAAAGACCAATTCCCAATGAGGGCCAACTAGTTAGTTTCTAGTATACTTATCATGACATTAAAACATTTTGGAAAACTATTTAAATGGTTTGTTTTTTCCTCAATCCGTGTGGCTATCCATGGTTTTACTGTGCATGGAAGTCTTTATGGGGAATCTGTCTCCCACACTGTCATTTACCCTTTTTGGATAACATTAAATCCTACAAGCAACAATAAAAGAAAGATAAGTAAAAAAAATAACTCCAACGGGACACTTTATCTGCAACAGCTTGTTGAACCAGCAACAGAACAGGTGTTCAAACCAATGATCAAGCAATGGCGTTCAGACTGGTGGCAAAGAAGTTCTGAGGATGGTATGTCTGCCTGTCACCTTTATGCCTTACGCAAGGGGCATACGTGTGATGTACGGCATACCATATCTTAAAGCAACCTAAAGGATTTGGTATACTGGCTGGGACATCGGACTGCTCTTGGCAGGGGATCCTACTGTAAAGAACACTTCAACAGTAAAATGGAAGGACATCAACTGCCACAAATGACTGCTAATAGCAAGGCTGCATGTACAGTCTTGTAATGCATTCCACATGTACAATTTGACACTGAACTGCTACAAATGACTGTTAAATAGCAAGGCTGCATGTACAGTCTCGTAAAACTACTATCACAAAACTTATAAAAGCCATTTGTTTTACATTACACACCTATATTACTTGGACTATATTCTGACAGTATTATAATCTATTCATTCGTCTTCAGTTACCTGCTTAATCAAATTTAGAGACACCAATATTAAAGGAAAACAAAGTATAATCAGCTGCCTGTTTGGTGCCAGGATCCGCCACATAACGCATGCACTCAAGTCACTCCACAACAAGTACAAATACGACTCTGTCATTGTCCATGTTGGAGTGAATGACTTGAGACGTACCTCTCTGAGACGTACCTCTCTGGACTACATGAAAAGAGACATGAAAGTGCTCTCGGATCACGTGGCCCAGGCAAGTATGACCCTAGCCCTGAGTAGCATCCTGCCTTCGCCCAGAATGATACCACAGTATAAGGACAAAATGATTGACTTCAACAATTGGCTAAGCTTCTGGTGTCATTCAGAGGGGATCCAGTATCTGTCTGCCTGGGATGACATGATCGACAAACAACGATGCTTTGCCAGAGATGGTCTGCACCTGTCACCCCTTGGATTCAGGTTACTGGCTAAAGCTCTTGCCACCCTTATAGTGCCTTTTTTAGGCAAGGTTCAAAGGGCAAAACCACCACCGTAAGGGATACAAGCATGCAAAATCTGAAGGTAATGCTACTCAATGCTAGAAGTCTAAACCTCAAAATGCACTCTCTCGAGGCACTCCTAAAAATGGAGAACATCGATATCTGTGTAGTAACTGAGACCTGGTACAAGACTCCAGACAGCACCCCTGCAATACCAGGCTACAACTCTTATCACACTTTTCAGCCACCAAATCAAGGCCGAAACACTAAAGGTGGAGGAGTGTCCATATTCACCAAGGATATTCACACCTCCAGGCTAGTTGCCCAACACAATGCATCTGAAATTCTCCAGGTGCAACTAACATTAGGTAAGACTGCAATCCAAATTGTAGCTTGCTACAGATCTCCCACCATGCCCCAAGATTCTCGCTACACCTTTCTAAACATACTGGAAAATATTAAAATACAACCAAACACCCTAATACTGGGTGATTTCAACTACCCTGCCATTAAAGTACAGTTTTGTACCTACCATAAATGTAGATGTCCGAGAGGTATGCATCTGCAGTCCTAACATATGGGGTTGCCCTGCCTCAGGCAGCCCTTCGGTCGGCCGGATTCCAAAGTCTGGGTCTGGCCTCGGCTGATGTCGCACTTCACCCGACGTCATAGCTGCTGTTTATTGGGTAGAAAAAGGCATCAGCCGACGCCATTTTCCTCAGTGTTTCTTGCCCCAGATGCCAGGTGCCCTCTAGGAAGGCTAAATTTGGATAAATGCAAATGGTTCCAAACAGTAGAGAGCAAACAATATAAGCATGTATATACATATATACAAACAAATACACCATAATAGATTCCCCCAGCTAGCTACAAGATGGGCAAATACCCTAGGAGTACCACAGAGGGGAAGGAGGGTGGGTAATCCTGACTGCAGATGCATACCTCTCGGACATCTACATTTATGGTAGGTACAAAACTGTACTATGTCCTTCAAGGATGCATCTGCAGTCCTAACATATGGGTAGAATACCACAGCCAAACTGGGGGTGGAGGCACTAAGATGATTATGGTGTAGTTAAGATCCCTTGCAAAACAGCAGTTGCAAAACCTGCTCGGGATCTGGAGTATAAAGGTAGATTATAATGCTTGGCAAATGTATGCATGGAGCTCCAAGTAGCAGTTTCTAAAATGTCTTTGGTAGCCACTCCTCGTAGGAAAGCTGTAGTAGTGGCTGTAGCCCTTGTGGAGTGAGGTCTGATGTTTTCTGGAGTTGTCTTTCCATGAAAAGAGTAACAAAATCTAATGCAATTTCCTATCCATTTTGAGATTGTCTGTTTTGAAATTGCTTTTCCTTCCATTCCTGTTGCATACGCTACCAGAAGCTGGTCAGTCTTTCTGTTGGTCTTGGTTCTGTCCAGATAATAGCGCAATTGCCTGTGCACATCCAATGTATGTAGTAGTCTTTCCCCCCCTGTTCTGTGGGTTGGGGAAGAATGTTGGCAGGTGGATTGCTTGGTTCAATGATACCCTGGACACCACTTTTGGCATAAAAGTAGGATTTGTTCTCAAGGACACTCTATCCTGATGGAAGTTAAGGAAGGGCTGCACTGCCATTAATGCCTGTAATTCAGAAACCCTTCTTGCTGAAGTGATTGCAAGCAGGAAAGCAGTTTTCCAAGATAAGAACTGTAATTCTGCTGTTGCTGCTGGTTCGAAAGGGGGAAGTGTTAACTTTTCCAGCACAAAGTTAAGGTCCCATGTAGGCAAAGGTGGCTTCCTTGGAGGCTTTACATTTTTAATTCCTCTCAGAAACTGCCTGAGTAGAGGATGAGAGAAGACTGGAGGATCCATGTTGTATTCTGCTGAAATTGCCGATGCATGAATCTTAATGGAGGAGTAAGACAGGCCATTGTGGAAAAGTTCTGCTAAGTATTCCAGGATGTTAGCTATGTTTGCTAATGATACATTTTCTCCTTTTGCTGCACTCCAAATGAGGTATCTTTTCCATTTGGCTGAATAAGTCTTCCTTGTGGAGGGTCTGCGAGCCTCCAGGATAATGTCTTTAACCCTCTGGGATAAGTCTGGGTTATTTTGCTTTATGTAATATTCCAAGCAGCTAGCTGCAGTGTTTTCAAGTTTGGATGTAGGATCTTGTAGTTGTTCTGTGTTAGCAGTAAAGGAACCAGAGGTAGAGGCCATGTGTGTGTCCGAGACATACTCCTCAGTAGCGGGTACCAATGCTGCCTCAGCTAGTCTGGAGCTATCAGGATGATCCTTGGGTGATCTTCTTTGATCTTCAGTAGCACTTTGTGCATCAAAGGAAGAGGTGGGAATGCATATGCTGTCAGGTTTTCCCAACTGAAGGATAGGGAGTCCACCTTCCAAGCAAGTGGGTGGTATGCCCTTGTGCAGAATTTCCTCAATTGGTGGTTGTGTGGGGATGCGAACAGGTCTATTTCTGGTAGTCCCCATTTCTTTGTAATGGTTTTGAAGATGTCTGGATGCAGCATCCATTCGTGGGCATCCGTGGTAGTTCTGCTTAAGGTGTCTGCTAGTGAATTTTCTTTTCCTGGCACAAATTTGGCCTGGAGTTGAATGTTGTGGTTCAGGGCCACATTCCACAGGTCCATTGCCATCCGGCATAGAGGATATGAGTGTGTGCCTCCCTGTTTGTTGATATACCACATGACTGTGGTGTTGTCCGTCCTTATCAGCAAATGACCTTGTTGAAGAAAAGGTCAGAATGTCTGAAGTGCCTGTTTCACTGCCAGCATCTCTTTTTGATTTATATGTAGGTTCAGCTGGTCTTGTGTCCATAGGCCTGGTATACACTTGTCCACCATGTGTGCCCCCCAGCCTAGGTCTGAGGCGTCCGTGGTGATAGTCTGGCTTGGGTGAGGTTTGTGGAAGGGCAGCCCTCTGTTCAACTGACAGGCCTGAGCCCACCACCGGAATTCTTGTTTCAGGCATGGAATTATTGGAATCTGGGCTTCTAGACTGTGCTTGTGTTGAGACCATACATTCCTTAGGTACCATTGCAACTTCCTCATATGTAGCCTGGCATGTGGAATCAATATTATGCAGGATGCCATGTATCCCAGGGCTTGCAGGACTTTCCTTGCTGTAAGCTGGTACCACGTTGTTAATGCCATGAAATAGAGTGGTAGTTGCTTTTGCTTTTCTGCTGTGAGAAATGCCATTTGATTTGATGTGTTCAGTTCTGCACCCAAGAATGTTATCCTTTGGGATGGTACCAGCCTTGACTTTTTCATGTTGACTGTGTATCCCAGGGCTTGCAGTAGTTGTATAACCTTTTCCAAATCTTTTGTTAATTTGGTCTTGTTGTCCGCTTGTATCAGGCAGTCATCCAGGTATGGATAAATTTGAATTCCCTGAAGCCTGCAATGAGCAATTACTGATGCCAGGCATTTCGTGAATACTCTGGGCGCAGTAGATAAGCCAAAGGGCAATGCTGAGAATTGATAATGCTCTGATCCTGCAAGAAATCTGAGGTATCTTCTGCAAACTGGTCGTATAGGGACGTGCAGGTATGCCTCCTTGAGATCTAGAGTCACCAGCCAAGACTCCTTGCCCAGCATGGGAAGAAGTTGCTGAAGGGTCAGCATTTTGAATTTTGGAACAATGAGATATGTGTTCAGAGCGGACAGGTCGAGAATAGGTCTCCATTGGCTTTCTTTCCTTGGTACCAGGAACAGTCTGGAGTAAAATCCTTGCCCTTGTTCCATAGGCGGTACCTTTTCTATAGCTCTCATCCTTAGTAGGTGGTTGATTTGTGCTAGAGCGTTTGTTTTTTGGTTTGGTGGTAGGTTTGGCATTCCTCTCTTTTTTGGTAGAGTGTGGAAGTGAAACCTGTAGCCTTTGTCTATTGTCTGTAAAATCCATTTGTCTCCTGTAATGTAATGCCAGTTTACGGAAAATAAGGCAAGCTTTCCGCCTAAGGGTGCTTGCAGTTGTTCCCTGGTAGGCGGTATCAGAGTCAAGTCATTGTGTCTGTCCTGTGGGAGTGGTCGTAGCTGAATCTGTGGCAGTACTTCTCTGGTTGTTAAGCTGCCACTGACGTCCCCTGTAGGCACCTCTGGATTGACCTCTGCCTCTAAGGCGCCTATTTCTGCCTCTCTGTGCTCTGGAGGTGTCTGGAAAGGACCAATTCTTCGAAGGCCAATTTCTACTAAACCTCGGAGGCTGGACCTGTAAGAAATCCTTGACTGTTTGGACAGATTTTGCTTTTTCTTCCACCTTCTTTAACACTTGCTGTGCAGGGGAACCAAACAAACTTTGTTTCTCCATGGGAGCATCTAGAAGCTTTGACTTTACATGGTCTGGTAAGGATTGCTCTTTTAACCAGGCATGCCTTCTAATCACTGTTCCAGTCATAGCTGATCTAAAGGAAGCCTCCAGTGCATCATAGCCGCATTTTAAGGAATGATTACTGACCTGCTGAGTGTTAAGCACCAAATCCTGAAGGGACTTACGGTCTATAGGTTCAGGAGAGGACAGTTTTTTATTTAGCTGGTCTAACAAAAATTCCTGATACTGAATCATGTGGAAAGGACAGTTTAAGGCCCTAGCCGAAAGAGTAGCAGAAGTATAAACTTTTTTACCCCATCTCTCTAATGCTCTAGATTCTCTTTCAGAGGGGAGGGTTTTGGCAGAGGCAGCTGCTACAGCTTTGGGGCCCTGTGAAATGGTTTCAGGATCTGCAATAGGAGCCTTATACAAGTGAAAGTGTGTGTCCGGGACCCTGTAATATCTGTCGGGCTTGGCAGGGGCCGGGGGAAGAGAGTCAGGGGCAGTAAAGGCATCATTGTAAGCATCATCAACAACTGTAAGTACTGGAGGAATGGCTAAAGGCCTATGCTGTGGTAAATGTAAAAAGGTCCTTAGCCTTTTCCTTGAATCTGAAAAATCCTGGCCCTGCCATTGAAAATGCTCTCTCATAGCATGTAAGGTTTCCCCAAAAGAAACTTCCTCAGGAGGAGAGGCAGAAGGAATGGAGTCTTCTGCATCAGAATCCTCATAAGGAGAATATGGGCCTTCTGGAGGACCTGAGTTTTCTGAATCATCCGAGGAATCGTCTGAAGAAACAGGATCAGGGGGCTCTGCTCTAGGCCTCTTCTCTGGAGGGGGTTGAGAGGCCCTGTCTGGGTGAGGTTGGGATCCCCTGATCAAAGAAATGAGATCCTCAGCCAAGCTGAGCATTTGGGAACTGGAGGTAGGCCTGTGTGAGGGGGTTTTAGCAGGCAAGGCCTTAGAAGATTTAGCTGCTTTAGCCCTAGAAAAAGCCTTGATAGACATAGATGCAGGGGGCCTAGCAGCTCCACGTGCAGGAGTAGATATGTCTAAAGGAATAGTATCTGATAAATCCTGGGAGCCTGCTACAGCAGGGGTAAGTTCAGTAGCGGATTCAGCCATGCTGTGTGAGGCCTCGGCTATCGGAGGCAAGCTTTCGGCCGAAGGAAGAACCGAGGACTCGGTTTCAGCTGAAACCGAGACACTCGCGGTTGGCTTAACCGTAGTTTCGGCCGAAACCGCGGACCGCGAGTGTCGGTCCTTTTCCTTACGTTTTTTAGCTAATTGTGAAGTCGGAGTCTCCGACGGCATTTTGTAAGCAAAAGCGGGACCAAAAAACTCCTCTGCAAACTCCGACCGACGTCTAAGTGTCCGTCGGTTGAAGGAAGCACAGGCTAGACAAGCTGATACGTCGTGGTCTGGGCCTAAGCAAGGAAGGCAGTAAGAGTGGAAATCCTTATGAGGTATTTGTTTCCCACAAGTTAAACAATTATTTACTTTTTCTGACATCGGCTGAGGCAAGAAAGAGTCCCCAATGGGGTACTTAGCTTTTTAGAAGTCTTTGGTAGTAGAAATCTCTGGATCTGACCGACCGGCATTTGCGAACAGCTTCTGCTTCGGGCACCACGCGGCAAGAAAGACTGAGGAAAATGGCATCGGCTGATGCCTTTATACCCAATAAACAGCAGCTATGATGTCGGGTGAAGTGTGACATCAGCCGAGGCCAGACCCAGACTTTGGAATCCGGCCGACCGAAGGGCTGCCTGAGGCAGGACAACCCCATATGTTAGGACTGCAGATGCATCCTTGAAGGACATCTGGGAAAACTACTCAGGTACCAACACCTTCTCCCAACGGTTCTTGGAATTCATAAATTCCAATGCCCTGGATCAACTAATCCATTGTCTCACCAGGGGCTACAGTATCTTAGACCTGGTCATTACCAACATGGGAGATAGATACTCCACACCAGTAGTCACCCCCTCATTGGTCAGGTCTGACCATAAGCAAATCACCCTTGACATCCATATCCCACCCCCACCTCCCAGTAAGGAAACCTCTGTAAAAAAAACTTCTCCAAAGCCAACTTCACGCTACTTAAGTCAGAAGTGACAAACTTCATGGCACCTATGCAGACTGGAGCTGAAAGTTCGACTGCTGAAACCTACACTGAGACACTGTACGAGCACATCCACTAGTCCATGAATCGTGCCATCCCAAACAGAACCAAGACACTCTCCTCCAAACAAATCTGGTGGTCCCCTGCCATAAACAAACTATACAACAGAAGGAAGAAACTGTTGCAGAAAACAGGAAAATCCCAAGATGCAAAAAACTCCCTTACCAGCCCCAGTAAGATGCTGAGATCCCGCATAAAAGCCTCCAAAGCTAGTTATGAAAATAAAATTGCCAAACATTCCAAAGACAACCACAAGGCATTCTATAGTTATGTCAAGAATCTAAATGGCAATGCTCAGATATGCTCTGAGTTACAACAGAATGGCATTAAATATACTGATCCCAAGGATATTGCCAATATCCTGGCAGATCGATTTGGTGCCAGCTTCACCCCCCTCTCACCCCTTAAAGGGCCCATCTCAATACCAAAAGACTGCTAAATTCTGGTAATCACGGCCACACAGGTAGAAACCGCACTCTCCAAAGCTAAGAATACAGCATCAATGGGACCAGATAACATCCCGGGCTGTGTACTACATGAACTACAAAATTAACTGGCACCTCACCTAAGTGTCATGTTTAATCATAGCCTCACCTCAGGCTTATGCCTACTGAGTGGCGCATAGCTACAGTTATCCCACTCCACAAGGGGGGATCCACCTTGGATCCCGGGAACTACCGTCCCATCAGTCTGATGAGCCTGATCTGCAAAGGCATGGAACGCATCATCATGGAACTTATAAACAAAGACATTGGCAACCTTCAAATACTGGACCCCCCCCCCCCAGTTTGGGTTCATGAAGGGCCGATCTTGTCTCCTGAACCTGATTGACTTCTTCAATTCAGTCTCCAGAGCTGTGGATGAGGGTAAGGCTGTCCACACAGCCTATCTGGACCTCGCCAAGGCCTTCAACATCACCCCCCACTCTGGAATCATAGATAAACTTACTAAACTGGGCATAAATCCCTATGTCACTCGATGGGTTGTCAACTGGCTTAGTGACAGAACCCAGACTATAAAAGTAGCCAACTCAAAATCCAGCTCCAGACAAGTGACAAGTGGAGTACCTCAGGATTCAGTCCTGGGACCGCTCTTGTTTGGCATCTACTTCTTTGAAGTACAGGCCAACACTAAGGGACTCTGGCTAACAACGTTCGCAGATGACTGCAAACTGGGAGCCATTATTGAATCCACAAATTATGTGGATATTCGACAAAAGGCCTTACAGAAACAGATGCTTGGTGCCTGAGCCATGGGCTCAAGCTTAATGCCAAGAAATGTATAGTTATCCCCTTTGGGAAAAATTATGTACCCATGAATTACCACATAGGTGGCAGTACACTAAACACCGAAAGTGTGATGACAGACTTAGGGACACAGGTGGACAGTGGGCTCACCTTCGATAACCACATCGCCACAACAGTCAGTTAATCCTTCTGTGTGTCACACCTCATCACTAAGGCTTTTTCATCCACAAAAAAGGAGGTCATTGTCTCACTGTACTCATCCTTCATTAGACCCATTGGCAGTACACTAAACACCGAAAGTGTGATGACAGACTTAGGGACAAAGGTGGACAGTGGGCTCACCTTCAATAACCACATTGCCACAACAGTCAGGAAATCCTTCTATGTGTCACACCTCATCACTAAGGGTTTTTCATCCACAAAAAAGGAGGTCATTGTCCCACTGTACTCATCCCTCATTAGACCCATTATAGAGTACAACGTCCCATTTGGTATGTACCTCACAAGACATCTGCAACAGCTGGAAAGGCCGCAGAAATACCTGACTAAAAGAATCACAGACCTAAAGCAGATGCCCTATGCTGATCGTCTAAAAAAAACTCCAGCTATACTCTTTGGCATATCGTCTACTCAGAGGCGATCTCTGCTTATCATACAAGGCCATGTCAAACCCTGAGCTGTTGGACATGCTCCACTTAACGAATTCCCAATCCTTCAGAGCCACAAGCTCCAGGGATCTAAACCTTGTCATCACAATGAACAAAACATGCTGGAGAGATAGGTTCCTGACCCAGAGCCTCCCCATACTCTGAAATAGACTGCCCATACATGTCAAGCAGCGCTCCTCCTTGGCCCTCTTCAAAAGGAATTATGACGACTGGATGGGAGATAGGAAATTCACCCCGGGGATCATGTCAGTCACCCTGCTAGACAGGGGTCCAGGGAAGTAAATATTGTAGGAAGAAATAACAAGGGAATTGTTTGGCTAGGCTTGTATAGGCCCTAGGGCCGATAGCCTAGTACCAACCTATGAACCTATAAGGAGAAAAACGTTCCAATAATTTTCCTAATAGGATAGCACTATAACACAAGTAAGGTTATGAGAAGATAGTAGCAAAGTAGGAGTTAATCGTAACCGATTTACAAGAAACTGTACAGAAAATTAGTTAAAATTACATATAAAAAGCAGCTTCATGGAAGATCAGTTTTAAAAATCAGTCACATTCATAATTAATTGCATAGCAGTAGAGCACAATAGGGATAGTAGTTGCAATGCATTTCTTTGTTCTTCTTTTGGCTTTTCCTGGTTAGGGGTTGCCACAGTGGAACTCCAGTCCGCTAATGATTGGCAGTAGATTTTTACATGCCGTGGTGCCAGTTCGACGCCCAACCTTCAATGAAGGCACGCCCATTCGCGCATGTTTTTCGAAGGCCACTCGACCGCAGGGAGGACATGCTGACTCCACACAGAAATTACTCCAGCCGAGAATCGAATGGGAGGACCTCTTACTGTGAGGTGAGAATGCTACCGCTGCACCACCACGGCTTATAGAACATAAATAGAGGAGTTCTCAGCTAACAGCTAGACAAATTGGAGTTGAGATTAAGTAAGTAGAGAAGGGTCTAGGTTCAGAGTAAGCAGTAACTGGATTTAAAAAAGAGAAAGGATGGAAGTTAAATTGGGAAAGACTGGGGAAAGAACTGAGAACAAGACAGTAGAGATGGAGAGAAGGGACAAAGAGGAGTAGAATAAAATAGGCAGGAAGCATTGTGAATGAGCAGTATCAGTAAGAGAGAAAAATTAGGAAAAAAGAGAAATAAAACAGAGGAAGGACTGCAGTATGGTGAATATAATAGTGTTATAAATTATCACTTGTGTGAGAAGAGGGAAGAAAACCTGACTAGAAAGGTGACAGTGTAGCGTTAGCCTGGTGTGGAACAAGAGCAGGACCAGGTATCCAGTAATTGTTGTTCGAAAGGTTTGTTAGTGTTGTTTCATCTCAGTAGTATGTGGAAGGAGCTCCATAGTCCAGATGCATAATCATCATCTAAATTATAAGCTGATGTTACATGGAGGAGTGGTTTGTTAACGGAGTGGAGCTCTCTTTTTGGGAAGTGAGTAGAAACATTTCTGAGGTCTGTGGCAAATGTAGCTCCAAACAACTAAGTGAGTAGAAACATTTCTGAGGTCTGTGGCAAATGTAGCTTCAAACAACTAATTTAATTAACTGGAAGGCCTTCCATTCCTTTTCTGAATAATACAAACATATGATCTGATTTCCTGAAAGACTGGGCCTCTTGGTATTGTGTGCCAACTGCCAGTAAATATCCAAGGTATGAAACACCTGTTCTGCAGCATTCTGGTACTTTGGATAAAAGACTGGCAATTGAGCTGATTGGTTAAAGGAAACAGCTGACACTACTTTTAGCATAAAAGACAAGACAGTCTTCTGGCATAATTCTTTCAGTGTTAAATAGCGTATAATGCAGTTTGTATAGCAATGACTGCAACTCTGAAATCATCCTAGCTGAAGTGACTGCTATTAAAAATGGATTTCCCTGAAAGGCACAAGACCCTAGAATATGTTGTTTTAAACATTGGGAAAGACAGCGTTTTCAGCACAGAGTTTGCACCCTACACAAAAGAAAGTTGTCTTTTTGGTGGTCTAAAGTGAAGGGTACCTTTCAGACAACTTGGATGCATTGTAGTCTGTATAAATAGAATAGCACATACTGAGACTGCAGACATACGTATTATGCTGGAAAAAATATGTAAAACTGGCCCAGAGAGATAAATAAAACATCACAACAGTCTTGGTACTGGACAGTTCAAGGAATCTGAGTCTTAAGGTGACACCCACTTTAAAACCTGTTTCTCTAGTGATGCACCTCTAGGCCTTCTTAAGAATGTATAACACTTCTGCAGAAAGCTCATTTTGAAGCAATACAAACCTATCCTCCAAAATGAAAGATTCAGAGATTTCAGAATGGGATGAAATAATCTGCCTTGCTGCTGTGTCAGTAGATTCTTCCACAGAGGCAAATGTCAAGGTGGTTGAGAAGTGAGTTGCATTAAACTAGAAATAAATCATTGTCTCATGGAAACTGAAGCTGTAAGGATCAACTTTTAAGTTACCTTTTTTGTTTTAAAAGCTTTAAAGAGGACCTTCTAAATCACTGGATTTGAAGCAATGGTGTACATTAAATCCTAATAGCAAATGAATGAGAAAGTGTTGGCGAATAAGGGATCAAAAGGTCAGCAGTTCGCTATATATATGAGAGACAAGCAGGGTCCATTTTCATACCCCATTACTTTACTAACTGCTAAAAGACTGCAAGATTCAGCTATCTCTCATGAGCCAGAGACATCTGTTTTCAGAAGGAATTTGCAAGAAGGCTATAAGGTTACCTGGAAGAAATACTGCAAAAATAAGGCTATGCTACAAGTGCACACTTCAAATCTTAAGTCCTTGCAATACTGAAAACATTTGTTTCCTCCCTTGCTTGCTGATGTACCCCACCACTGCAGTCTGTGTTGATTTGCAGTTGACCTGGAAAGAAGTTGTGCTTGAAACACCTTGCTATTTTCAGGATGATGTTAAGACACCTTGCTTTTTTAAGGCTAGTAATTCTACACTGGGAGATACTTTAAGTTAGCTCCTTAAACATATGCTTATGAGTTTACAGCCACATGCTGAAGAATGCTACGAGGGATCAACAGCATCCCTTTTGCTGGTCATGTCCTGCACCAAATAAACTTTTTCCTCTCTGAAGCCAGGGCCAGAATCAATATCTCCAGAGAATCTGTTAACATATTCCAAACATTTTTAGTACCCACTGCCCAATTACTTACAGTCTTCTATGGGAAAAGTAAAGCTTTATCATCAACTCACCATAACAGACATTCAAACACAGGGATCTAACCACAGTATGAGCCATCACAGGAAAGAATTAGCTAGAATAGCAGATGTCAACCCATCTTCCAGACTTCTGGAACTACTGATATCCTTACAGGAGGGCTGATTTCCTCCCTGTGCTGCGGATGTCAGTAGGACACTCAGTAAAAACTGGCCTAATGGTTAAGGTGCTTGCTTTACAAGCACAAGGTGCAGCGTTTGAGTCTCACAAGGGGTAATTGGCTAGGCTTAAAATGGCTCACAAGGGCAATTAGTCTAGTACTAATACATTAATTATCTAAAGTAAGAAAAAAAAGAGTGCTGCTTGTACCATCTTCAGTTTATTTTGTATGAAGGAGAAACAAAGACATGTCACCAACAAGTGTAACTGTCATGCGTCTGACACATTAATTATCTAAAGTAAGAAAAAAAAGAGTGCTGCTTGTACCATCTTCAGTTTATTTTGTATGAAGGAGAAACAAAGACATGTCACCAACAAATGTAACTGTCATGCGTCTGTAGTATGACTTAGGGCACGTATGCAGAGCACATATTCTGACAACCAAACTATGGAAGTTAAGCAGAAAGATAAGAAGGGAAGGAGCCCCGCCTTAAGGGTATCAGTGGGATCAGACAGAAGAGGAAGCTTGTATGGCAAAAGCACTAATTTTATAATCAACTGATTGCATGCATGTACTACATTTGTCATAGGGATTATTGCTGATGGGACAAGTACTGAAGCAGTGGAGACCCTGATCAGAGACCTAAGTTAGAGGATCTAGCACATCCTGCAAAATGACATTAGCAAACTATAGTTTTCCTCGTGGAATACCAATCCGACATGTAATGCCTAGAAAAGATGTGAAAGGAGGTCAATGTGACTATTTCATAGATACTATGGGTTGAGGCATTCCTAAAGAAAGATGCTGTAATGAATGCTGACCTAGTGGAGTGAGCTGCCACTCGTCCTTGCAACTTTGTTTACCCCGTGGTAATCATTACAAAAACAAAACAATTATCCATTTAAACAGAGCTTGAATACTGACCTGCCCTGTGGAAACAGATGCTCTGCTTGCCTGAAGCATATTTTTCCCTGCAGATTGTACTCGATTGTCTGTGTACATTAATCAATCAAAACTCTTTTTCTTTTGTTCTGTGAGTTATGGAAAAGGACTGTCAGCTGAATGAATAGCCCAGCCGAGTTCAGTTTTGTCAAGGGAAAATCATGCCTACTCAATCCGGTAGACTTCTTCACGAAGGTCACCAATGCAAAGGATGAGGACAAAATAGTCCAAAACTACCTACCTTTGACCTGGCCACAGCATTTGATACAATGCCTCACTTGTGCATTGTAAACAAACTCATGGAATTATGCATAAACCCCTACATTACATGCCAGATTGCCAGATGGCTCTCACATAGGACCCAGGAAGTTAGGCTAAGGAAGTCCACCTCCATAAAGAGGCCAGTCACTGGCTGAGCCCCTCCTTGACATCGTCTTGGAAGTCAAGTCCAATGTCAACGTCCTCTGGCTGACTAAGTTTGCAGATGATTGCAGACTGGGTGCAGTCACAGAATCCCACCTAAGACACAAATATCCTCCAGGAAATGGCTAACACAAGGCAAATAACTGGTGCAATAGACATGGTTTAAAACTAAATGCCAACAAATGCATAATAGTATTATTTGGCAAGTTAGTTCCGTCAGGATACTACCTCATTGACAGCACGTAATCAGGGATTTAGGAATGTATGTAGACAGTAACTTGGCTTTCAGCCAGCATGTCTAAGGTAGTAAGGAAATCATTCTACGCTGCTCAACTTATAAAGCAAGGGTATGGTATGTAGGTCCAAGGAAGTTATCATTCTCCTGTACCCAGCCCTCATAAGCCTCATCATTGAGTACAATGCCTCCTTCAGTATGTACCTGACCAGGCACAAGCAACAACTGGAATGTTCACAGCAGTTCTTCACAAAAAGCATACAGGCCATTAATATGCCATATGTGAAATGCCTCAAAGCCCTATCCATATACTCTGTTGAGGGGTGATCTATACATATACAAGCCATTCCAGGATCCCGCTCTGACTGGTCTCTTGCATATGTGCAAAAACAAAATAGCATCAGAGCTACTTAATCCAGCGACTTAAAGCTTGCTTATAAAATAAATAGGGCACATTGGAGGGACTGGTATGTGTCTCAGTGAATATCCCTTCTCTGGAACAGGCTTCCCATCCATATGAAGCATGGATCTTCCCTGACTCTATTCAAACATAACCTGGATAACTGGATGGGAAGTCAGAAGTTCACTCCTGGTCTATCACCTGCCTCTAATGGATAGAAACAAACTATAAATGCTTGATCATGCATACCCTAAGCTTACACATATCCCTAAAAATAACCTTTAGGGCATCAAATTGGTCGGATACATTTGAGATGCATGGTTAGACTTAAAAAAGTCCTGTGGTCATTAGTTTGGTATAGGGTCTAGGGAGACACACAGCAGGCTGTTGCCTGCTCAGAACTGCCTTTCCCTATCTTATATGTGCAGCATGTGCTTCTCTGCCCGATGATTGATACCCCAAATCCTCTAACTCTCTAGCTGGGGTCAGTGGTGCAGTAGGAAAGCCACCTCCCTTCCAGCAAGTGAGACACTAGTCAGACATGGGTTGTCTAGGTCATAGCCAAGGCTTTATCACTGTATACTGAACAGGCAAAACAGACTACTGAAAAACAAAATAGAGAAGAAACCACACAGTAGCACAGAACGAAATGATAAAGCGCTTTTCGTTTATTCCAATAAACAAACTTCTTCAGATCAAGAAAAACAAAAAGTCACAGCTTAAATACTCTCTGGGCTAATACTTACAAAGTCAATTAACTACTTAAAGTGAAAGCTGACTTACAAGACACGCCCTATTTGCAAACACAACTAGACTAAAAACTGCTTTTAAAGTAAAAGCTAAAAATCCAAATAGTCGGACTAAAAGTACAACTAGCGTTGTCTATAAAAAATGTGTAAATCTAGCCTACTACTAAGCTAGTGAGGCAAAGAAATAATAATTACAAGTGCATAAAAACTCTGCTGGTGTTTGTAAAACTGAGTTAATACAAATACCTATGTTAGTGCACTAAACTGTGTATGTTGAAGCACATCAAGTGCTGAACATAATTGGTAATAAGTAAAGTATCAAGATAAAACTACAAATTCTCAGCAAAAAATACACATAAGGTCACTGAACCAAGGTGCTCAAAAGCATTAGAATAACTGTGTCGTGCTAGTGTGGAAGGTAACCTGACACAGCCTACCTATTAAGGCTCCTAAGTTTAAGAACACTACTTAAAGAACAGTTCTCATTCAGACCTGGTGAACTGTATGCGTTGAGTCTAATTTACCAAAACAGCTCTCGCACTACGTAAAAATTGGGACTTACTCAAAAAGGACAACACAGTACACCAAAAACTTGGTAATCACCCAGCTTTCTACGTGGGCAAAACAGAACGACGCCTACGTGACCGCATTTATGAACATACTTATGCGATCAGGAAGCAGAAACTTGATAATGCACTAGCAAAACACATTTCAGTTTATCCCAACCATATGTTTAAATTTTTGATTATTGACCAGATCACACAGGACTTCAGGGGTGCTCCTCTCCCACTTAAGTTAGAAGAGCGAGAGCTGTTTTGGCAAATTAGACTCAACGCATACAGTTCACCAGGTCTGAATGAGAACTGTTCTTTAAGTAGTGTTCTTAAACTTAGGAGCCTTAATAGGTAGGCTGTGTCAGGTTACCTTCCACACTAGCACGAAGCAGTTATTCTAATGCTTTTGAGCACCTTGGTTCAGTGACCTTATGTGTATTTTTTGCTGAGTATTTTTTGCTGAGAATTTGTAGTTTTATCTTGATACTTTACTTATTACCAATTATGTTCAGCACACTTGATGTGCTTCAACATACAGTTTAGTGCACTAACATAGGTATTTGTATTAACTCAGTTTACAAACACCAGCAGTTTTATGCACTTGTAATTATTTCTTTGCCTCACTAGCAGTAGTAGGCTAGATTTACACATTTTTAGACTAGCTAGTTGTATTTTTAGTCTATTTGATTTTAGCTTTACTTTAAAGCAGTTTTAGTCTAGTTGTGTTTGCAAATAGCGTGTCTTGTAAGTCAGCTTTCACTTTAAGTAGTTAATTGACTTTGTAAGTATTAGAGAGTATTTGCTGTGACTTTTGTTTTCTTGATCTGAAGAAGTTTGTTTATTGGAATAAATGAAAAGCGCTTTATCATTTCGTTCTGTGCTACTGTGTGGTTTCTTCTCTTTATCACTGTATGCCAGAGGACCAAAGTAGTCTAAAGCCTTTGACCTTTAGATGCACTAATATCCTCCACTCTCTCACTGGGTAACCAGTGTAGAGAATGCAGGATGGATTTGTGGCTCCTGTCTTTGTTATGTCCCCAGAATTCTATGAGTAAACTATCACCACCCAGGGTTTTGCCCTATGACTATCTTTCATGACTTCCCAAATTTACTTTACAATGCTGGGAGATATACTGTTGCTCATTTAGGATTTGATCTTTCTTGGCACAAAAGGCCAGCCACAGATCTCTACAGAACAGTCTGTAAGAGACTGGGTACAGAGAAAAGACTGCCAGTTTCTCCTGACAACTACGATTTTTGAGGTCACTGATCTCTTTTAGTTAGGAATCTCTGATGTATTTTATGTTGTGTGAAATGTTTATATAAATATATGCCAGAAAGTCCATTATATTCAATAATAGGTTTGATAATATACAGGTAAAGGGGAATTAAGATTTATTTGGATCTAGTGAAGATGCCTTTGGAAATTACATAGACCATATAAAAGCTGGGGTGGCCCGTGCTATTGCATTGCCGGACTGCAGCCCCCCAGCTGTAAAAAAGAAAGAAAAGAAAGAAAATAAAAGATAAAAAAGAAAATTAAAAATTGCGGACTTTCGCACATGCGCACTAGTCCGGACTGCTGCTGAGACAGTCTGGAGAATGCACAGACTGTTTCAGCAGCAGTCCGGATTAGGAAACATTGAAGAGCAGTGATCCCAGAAGTCTATGCAGTTGTAACTGCATAGACTGTCGCTGGAAACGGATCGGACTCAGACTGCCACGTCGGCAAGCTGGAGTCTCGTCAGGGGAAGAGCATCTCGCTTGGTGGATTTGATGCTCCAACGGAAGTAATGCGCGGGCAGGTTTGTAGTGCTCTAACAGCTAAGGATTTAATGGCACAAAGGGATCTTCATCGCTCCAGGTGTGTGTGTGTGTGTGTGTGTGTGCGCGTGTGTGTCTGTGTGAAAATGCCCCAGTTGCTATATACTGGTGGCTAATACAAACTCATGGTGGTGTGGTAGGGAATACCTCAGGCTTGAACACTGTACCTTGTATGCAGGTGTTCAGGACCTGAATTCCCTACCCACCACCATTTGTAAACCATTGCAGATTTTTGCCTCATATTTGATTTGATCTGTTCCTCATAATATCTGTGGTTTCTAAATGTTGCAATGCTTGATATTTGATGGTGCAGTGGTAGCATTGTTGCTTCACAGCTGCAGGTTCTCAGGTTTGATTCTTGGCTGGAGTGCCTTCTGTGTGGGGTCTGCATCTTCTCCCTGTGTTTGTGTGGGTTTGCTTTTGTGTCCTCCCATGTTACAAAGACATGTCTGCATTATTTCTTCCTGGGCCTCTGCTGAAAATTGTTTTTTTTGTTCCAAGTCAGACTGTCCTGATTAACAAATGTTAAATAAAATTGACAGGCATTTGAATTTCAAACTTCAGGTTTCTGAATGTTTAATTCCTTACATATGTGATGGTGCAGTGGTAGCATTGTTGCCTCACAGCTATAGGTTTTCTGGTTTGATTCTTGACTGGGGTGCCTTCTGTGTGGAGTCTGCATCTCATCCCTGTGTTTGTGTGGATTTGCTCTGGTGTCCTGCCATTTTACAAAGACATGTGTCTGCAGTATTTCTCCCTCGGCCTCTGCTGAAAATTGTTTTTGTTCCGTCAGAAGTAAAATTGACAGGCATTTGAATTTCAGACTTCATATTCTACAGAAAATACATAGTAACACGACCTTTTACTCTAGCAATTTTCTAAGTTTATAAGATGAATATTTGGAATTTTTCCTTATTTTTGGGACTGTATTACCCCATTATTGGCTTTGTCCAGGTTTTTTGTGCTAAGGTTGACAGCTACGGCAAGAACTGAATTCACTGAATATGTTTGAGGGCTGTATTCCCTCATTACTGGGTTTGTCCAGGTGTTTTGTGTTAAGAGGTTGACAGCTATGGTGAGAACTGAATTCATTAAATGATGGCCATTTAAGTTTCTGTCTTCCTCTCTTTCACAAAGCAGCTGATTTGGCATAGTGGTATGTTGCTCTGGCTGTTTTGCACAGGGACATTGGTAGTAAAATGTATGGTGGTAACACCGCATTTTTCTTTCACAAAGCAGGTGATTTGGCATAGTGGTATGTTGCTCTGAATGTTTTGCATAGGGACATTGGTAGTAAAATGTATGGTGGTAACACAGCATTTTTCTTTCACAAAGCAGCTGATTTGGCATAGTGGTATGTTGCTCTGACTCTTCTGCACAGGGACCTTGGCAGTAAAATGTATGGTGGTAACACACCATTTTATTCTAGCAACCTTCCAAGATTATACAAGCAATGTTTAATGTGTCCCTGGTTTTTGGGCTTTTGACCCCCCCCCTCCCCAATAAATTTGGCTTTTTCCTGATTTCTTGTGCTGCGAAGTTGAGATGCAGTTGAGTATTGAGTAGATTTTACAAGGAGCTGAGAGCTGCAGGGGAAGAAAAGTTTAGTGCTGCTTATGCTAAGTCAGCTTGCATTGTTAATAGCACAACAGGTTGTATACTTGCTTTTGATGCAAAAGGTTGTTGGTTCTACTCCCACAAGGGGTGAATGCTGCCATACTGAAAAAGTTAAGATACTAACTATGAGTCTGTTATCAGTTTGCCATCCATTTCCTATTGCAATATTACTAGCTTATCATTTTTAATGTAATATAGGCAATTTATTCCTCAGGGGCATCAGACACTTTATTTTTCGATGAAACCATGAAATATAAAGGTGTTTGCTAGCAGCAACCTCTTCATTAGTTACAGATTTATTTAATGTGGAATTATTTAGATGACTTTTTTACTTCTTCAGAGATTGTGCATATTTACTGATAATGGTGGACTGTAGAATTGTGCATATTTACTGATAATGGTGGACTGTAGAATTGTGCATATTTACTGATAATAGTGGACTGTAGAAGTTTGAGTAGACTTTTATGATGGAAATGTTCTGAACTGGGCAGTTTTGTCATTATGGATGCATGCATTTTGTTTCACTGTTTACTGGAAAGATGTTCTGAATTGGGCAGTTTTGTCATTATTGGTGTATACGTTTTGTTTCATTGTTTACTGGAAAAATGTTCAAAACAATAGGAAGGTGTATCAAAGAGCACATGTATGTTTCATATGCAAGGGGCCTATGATTTGAAAACAGCCCAGAATTCATCTTTATCTGCCACTGGTAAAATGTATTTTCTTTGAATGTGGGTTTCAATGCTGTTTCAATGAATGTGAGTTTCAAGGGCAGAGAAGTTTTAATGCTAAGTTTGCTTAGCAGATGTCTTAGTGTTTGTGCTGTAAAATGCAAACTAAAACTTTCAAATGAACTCCAAATCATCATAGAAGTAAATCAGTATGCACATTAGTGTTTATGGTAAATGGAGTGAAATAGCCAAGTAATGGATCATTGGAATGGCTGCAGGAGGAGGCTCCAATCGACCATGATTTTGTGAGGGGGGAAGGGTGGCAAACTTAAAGACAGCCCCAGCTGAACTATACCTCCCAACTGTCCAGATTTTCAAAGAATGAATAGATTTTTGCTTCTTATTTTTGGTTTGTTCCTCATAAAATTTGTGGTTTTCTGGCAAATCATTTAGGAATTAAGTCACTAAATAATGACACACTGAGTTTCAGACTTCATAACCTTCAGAAAAATGCATGCTAAAGTAAGACCTGTTGTTCTATCAACTGTCTCAGTTTATACAAGAGCAATTTTTAGTACTGTTTATATGTTCCCCCAATATATTTGGCCCTGTCCAGATTTATTGCATTAACAGGTTGAGAGGTACATGTAAATAAATTGCTTTATAGAATTAGGCATAGCCAAACCTCTCAAATGTCCCTGATTTTGGCTCAAAATGTTGCTCTTCCCCCTAATAATCCCTCCGCAAAATAGCAATTTTGGAAGAAAACATGGAGGGTTTACAATTAAGAAATAACTGTAATAATCAGAGTTATAGATTACTTTTATTTCAGAAATGCATGTAGATTCATTTATTTTGTCAGCTGCTCAAGTTAGCAGTACTAATATTAAAGTGTCCCTTCTTTGACAGGTTCCCAGCTGTATTGTGTGGCTATTTTATATTTTTACATCACATTTTTGGTCCATTTTTCATAAAATTGTGTTTTTTTTTTGGCAAATTAGTGATAAATCATTAAAGACTGAAGTTAGTAAATAATGACAGACATTTGAGTTTCAGATTTCATATCATTCAGAAAATTCATACTAATGCAAGACATATTCTATTATCCTTCTAAGTTTATAAGAGCAGTATTTAAAATTGTCCTTATTTTTGGGCCTTTGTCCCACTTCTTTGTATGGCTTTGTCCAGATTTCTTGCTCTGAGGTTGAGAGGTATGACAAATGTGTCAGGGCCATCACAGTCAGCCAGAGACATTTCAAATTGTGACATACTTGTTGCACTCCACTCCCCCATGTAGTGACTCTGGATGTGTCAAAGCAAGGCAAGGAGTAGTTATGCAGTGTAAATGTGCAGAGTATCCCCCCCATCCAAGGTACACACAAGTACTAGAGTGGCTTTTCATCTGTCCTTGATTTTTGCAGAATGGTCTGGTTTCTGTCATATTTTTGTACTGTTGATTTATGCTTATTATTCAAAGTGCCTGTTGCTCTGTGTTTAAGTAGCAATACTTTAATGACCATCAGGTAAGCTTGGCTGAGATCGTAAGATGCAAGTAAGCTTTAATAAGCATACTGCTAAAGAATTGCCAACATTGAAAGCCTTTCTGTTGTCGCCATGTAGAGAATACTTAACTAGATTATGTATAAACCTTGGGTATTGAAATGCATATGACAGTATTTGTAATAAAGGACAGGATTACATTATTTTAAGAAGCTCATTACACTCGGAGACTTCCAGTCATCTCTGCAGGCTTTACCCGTAAACTAAACAGAATGCCAATTGTGTGGTCCATAACCTGTACAGTAATCCTTTTAAGCAATGTATCTTGAGCTTATTTCTTGTTTGCTTTTCATTTTTTTACTTTGATCATGTTTTCTCCATGAAACAAGTAGATAGTTGTCAGGCAGCAGGTCTTTTTTTGGATAAGAAACATTTTTACAAGTGGGGGCATCAGAGATTTCTACTTTCAGCATGTTACTTGGTACTTTAATAAAGCTGAATATAAATTATAATTAGAACTGCAGTGCAAGAAGTGGTTTGAGTTGAGTGCTGCTTGTTTTTCTTATACGTGATTTTGACTGGCATTCCATTAATGTATTTAAAAAGTAATTTATTTTTTCATGCCTCACAACCTTTTTGTTTCCATCTAGATATTAAGTAAGCTGTCATGTAGCCAATGCATTGAAATATTTTTATTCTTCGACACTTCATTTTGTCTTGATTGGACTCTCATAATGACGATTTGGCACCCAGGGCAGTGTATTTAGTTAGTTTTTGTGGTTTTGAGCATAGCTCCTCCCCTTTCTAGTCGGCCACATCCCTTCCCATTGACCCCACCCATTCAGCTGTCTCCTGCAGCCCCCCTTTGATTTGAAGTCTCCAGCCGCCACTGTATAAAAGGCTTTATTAACTACTGTGGAGACATGATGGCCAAATTATAAGGAATTTTCAACAAGAGTGCCTATATCTCTTACAGGAAGGGTGCATCTCCTAAATGGTAAGTGAAACTGTTTAGTTTACCAAAATGAACTATACTATTTTTATACTTTTAATTTGAGACCATTGTCTTTGCACCAACCGAAAATGAGAAAAGTTTGCCAAAGTTCTCCTAAGTCTGCCAAAATATTTCTAAGTTTTGCAAAGTTCTTCTGTGTTTAGTTCTTTTATGTTGTGCACTTCTTCTGTATTTTGTTGAACATTTCACAGGGTTAGTGAACTTATTTCCAAGGATTTCTGATACTGCAGGAATTTTGAATTTTGTTACTGCACTTGAGCTCAAAACCAGTTCGTTTTACATTAAGAGAGTTCTTCTGCACTCTCGTGGGAGCATAACTAAATTCAACCCATCCAAGTTGGAAACTGCTGATGGAAAGTTTATTGTGTTTTATTTGATTGGCCAGAGGGATTAACTGTGCAAAAGTTTTTCATACTGCTGGTATAAAAGGCTCACGTTGGCGTGATGCGCAAGCAATGATCCCTCTGCCTTGTATATAAGCAAACCTCTCCATTTTAAAATCCTATATAGGAAACTACAGTCTCCCACTGCTCACAGCTGCTCAAAGAGCTGCCAATTTGTGTAGAGGGCAGTACCACTGTAGGCCATCTAACCGGAGCTGCTCAACATTTGGTGATTTTAACTAGAGGTCTGGACAGATTCTGCTGCAATCCAAAGCATCCACTGCTAAAATTGAAAAAATAAGTATCTTGTGAGTTTCATTTGCACTTTGCTGACTGTACTTTAACATTTTGCTGACTTTTACTGTATTTTTCTGCACTTAAAAATCTGGTTGTTACTTTAAGTAGCTAGTACACAGCATGGACTAGATTCAGATCTGCTGATCTGGCAATGTGGTTATCAAAGGTAAGACCACTGTCCACCTGTGTCCCTAAGTCTCTTATCACACTTTCGGTGTTTAGTGTACGTGTGGTAATTTACGGGAACATGTTTTTTCCCAAAGGGGATAACTATACATTTCTTGGCATTGAGCTTGAGCCCATGGCTCTGGCATCAAGCATCTGTTTCTGTAAGGCCCTTTTGTAGAGTATCCACATAATTTGGAGATTCAATAATGGCTCCCAGTTTGCAGTCATCTGTGAACTTTGTTAGACAGAGTCCCTTAGTACTGGCCTGTACTTCAGAGAAGTAGATGCCAAACAAGAGTGGTCCCAGGACTGAACCCTGAGGTACTCCACTTGTCACTTGTCAGGAGCTGGATTTGGAGTCCGCTACTTTTACAGTCTGGGTTCTGTCAGTAAGCCAGTTGGCAACCCATCGAGTGACGTAGGGATTTATGCCCAGCTTAGTAAGTTTATCTATGATTCCAGAGCCTTTGGATATTTCCCATATCTTTGTTAATACGGTCCATGACGATTCGTTCCATGGCCTTGCAGATAAGGCTGGTAAGGCTAATGGGTCTATAGTCCTCAGGGTCAATGGATGCAGCCCCTTTGTGCAACGGGATGATGGTAGCTGTTTTCCATTCTGCTGGGATGAAGCCAGTGATAAGGCTGTGATTGAAAATTGTGCCCTGTGATGATGCTAATTTCTCTTTTAACCCATGTAGAACACAGCCTGGATGTTATCTGGTCCATAGAGGCTGTGTTTTTGGGCTTGGAGAGGGCATTTAAGACCTGCTCCTCAGAGATACTAGCAGGGGGGAAAGGTGTTAGGGATGCTTTGGGGTATATGTGCCAGGAACATGGGAGTAAAGTTTTCACTGAACCTGTCAACAGGTTTGCTATATCCACAGGCTCTGCATATGTAGTACCATTAACTATAAGTTCAATGCAAATCTGGGCCTTACCTTTGAGATTATGAATGTAATTAAAGAACGCCTTGTGGTTATCCTTAGTTGGGGAAGCTAATTTGGATTCGTAGTTACCTTTGGAGGACTTCACTGAGAGTTTTATTTGGTCATTTAAGTTGAGGGGGGAGTGTTTCCAGTTTTGAGACTGTTCCTTCCTACTCTTAGACAGCAATTTCTTTCTCCTACTGTACAGCCTATAAATGGCAGGTGTCCACCAGGCAGGTTTGCTTTTCCTTGAAGATCTTGCTTTGGTTCTGTCAGGTACGGCAGAGTCAATACAATTGTGCGGGTGCTCGTATAAAGCACTGGTGTATAACTCAGCATAGCTGTCTGTTCCCTCGGGAGGAAGGGGCTACGGAGGTATTTATGCTGTCACGTAAGAGGTTACAATTGGCCTTGGAGAAGATTTTTAGTCCAGTTGTTGCTAAGGGGGGGGGGGGGGTCTTGTGTTATAGTTTCTTCTAGCAAGACTAATTTGTGGTCAGATCTCACTAGTGATGGCCACACACTGGGGCGGTCACCCATGTTGATGAGCACAAGATTCAGGATGTCTGAGCCCCTTGTGGGTGTGTCAACCAGCTGGCCCAGGGCACTGGAGTTAAAGTCCAGGAACCTTTGGGCAAGTGAGTTAGAACAAGTATAATTTACCCAGTCAATGGATGGGTAATTAAACTCACCCAAAACCAGGATGTTTGGTTGTATCTTGATTGACTCAAGTAGATCAAAGTAGGCTAAGTGGATGTCCTGATTCATGGGGGGGGGGGTCATATTGGTGACAATGACCTGAAGAGGAGTCTTACTTACAGTCAATTGCACCTGAAGTAATTCAAGGGAATCGTGCTGTTTAATCTGTCTAGAGGTGTATTTATCTTTAATGACTATTGATACACCACCTCCTTTAGTTCTCATGCCTTCAGTTTGTGGTCTGAACAAGTGAAAGGAAATATAACCTGGTATGGCTGGGGTGTTCTCTGAAGCCTTAAACCAGGTCTCAGTGACTGCAAAGATGTCAGCATTTTCCAAGGTGTGGACTGCTTCCAGTGAGTGTAGTTTCTGATTTAGACTCCTAGTGTTTAGCAGTATAACCCTGAGATTGTCTTTACAGGATATTTTTACACCAGGAATTTTGTTCTTGTGACATTGCCTAAAAAAGGCACTATGGGGTGGTAAGAGCTTTAGCCATTAACCAAAATCCCACGGGTAACAGATGAAGACCATTTCTGGCAAAGCATTGAGGTCTGTCGACCATGTCATCCCAGGCTGACAGATACTGGATCCCCTTTGAATGACACCAGAAACTAAGCCAATTGTTGAAGTTAATCATTTTTTGTTTGTACTGAGGTATCATCCTAGGCCAAGGTAAAATGCTGCTTAAGGGTAGGGACATACCTACCTGAGACACAAAATCAGAGAGCTCAGTCACGTCTCTCTTCATATAGTCCAGTGAGGTACGTCTCAAATTGTTCACACCAACATGGAGTACGATGGAGTCATAACAGTGCCTGTTGTTGAGAGACGTAAGTGCGTGTGTGATGTGGCAGATCCTGGTACTTGACAGATAGTTGACCATGACTTTTTCCTTATCCAACCTAGTGAGAGAGCCACCTGTGTGTTTCACATTTGAGTCACCTATGACGAAGATGTTTGTTTTTGTGTTATGCCTTAGGGGATTGACTGGTTAGACACTGGTGTGAGATATATTATGTGTACTATGTTCTGCAGAGGATGTATTATGTGAATTGTGCTTGTGTTTGAGTTTGAGATGTCTCTGATAATTAGGTAACCTTCTGATAAGGTCCTCCACATATGTGGGTTTATGTGTTGTGGGTTTGTTAGATGCAGGAGGTGGAAAGTGCATGCTGACAACCTGCTTAGTATCAGATGGACTGACTGATAAGCGAGAGAGCCTGGATTCTAGATTCTTAATACAGATGCATCCTCTCACATATTGAATTTGTGGACCAGAAAAAGTGGGTTGTCAGTGTACATGAGGCAATTGCTACATTGCCTCAGGATACCTATGTCAACTAGGCTGGCTGGAGAAACTGTGGGAAATTGTCAGTCCATAATGCAAGGTAAGTTTATGTGGTCAGAAAGCAAGTAGAAGGCAGAGAAGTGGACAAAAAAATATGGACATCTAGTCAGTAGAATTCGTGTTGGTACCTCAAGAGCTTCACTGAATGTATCACCTGTCAGTGAGGGACAATCGCGAGAACTCACCAATGGAGCACCAGCAGAGTACTAAGGGAAAATGGTAGAAGTGTTTGCGTCTATATCCACCAACGGTGCCCACCACTGCTCAGCAGTGCATGATGCACAAACAAGCACAAACCCATGCAAATGCGGTGCTTACGTAGCAAACGAGAACAAACTGATTTATAGAAATTAACCAGTAAAAAAGCTCAAAACTCAACCTTGTTCCAGCAACCTTCAGTCAGATGAATTTTAACTGTACACTTCTGCTACTAGGATGCACAGGAACCCTCTCCGACAAAAGATGGCCTGGTTTAGTGCTCAAGTTATACAAACAGAACAAGATTCAGCAGGTCTGAATCTAGTCTATGCTACAGCAAACAAACTGCAACAATTTTAGAAAAAAAAAACCAGTTCAAATAAGCAGAGATATGGTAAAAATGCAATTGAAAAGTGCAATTAAGTTTTGCAGAGATCAGCAGATGCCTTGGACTGATCAGATAAATACAGCAAAGCAGTAGCTGGTCACCGAAGTCTGTGGAGCTTTGCTACAACAAGTGCAAATGCGGTGCTTATGTAGGAAAAGACAGCAAACTGAGTTAAGTAAATTAACCAATAAAAAAGCTTAAAACTGAGTCCTGTTCCAGCAACCTTCAATCAGATGAGTTCTAACTGCACATTCCTGCCACTAGGGTGCATGGGAATCCTTTTCAACAAAAGATGGCCTGGGTTAGTACTCACATTATGCAAAGACAACTAGATTCAGCAGGTCTGAATCTAGTCTATGCTACAGCATATATGGTGCTTGAGTTACAGGCAAAGGACAGTACCCTGTACCTGCTTTAAAATGGAGATTTGCCTGTGTACCAGATGAACAAAAGAAGTAACAAAGTCTGCACAGTTCAGGTTTAGTAAGGTATACGGTTTAATAAAGCAAAACAAAAAAAGGCAAAACAGCAATCATGCCAATAAACCACTTTCTTCTTACTTTATACGGAATACTAAGAACCAAAAGCAAAATGATTTCACTCATAAAATAGGAGTCTTTGGTTTATCAGTACATTTAGTGTTCTATACTATCACCCCACACCACTTATACAATTAAAAAATCATGACTTCAATAGCTGACATATCTAAAAACAAATTATAAACAAATAACATTCTAAAACATGTATAACCAGTTATATGTCTCACAAGACTTTGTAGACATTTCATAGAATTAGTATAAATCATTCAAACAAGGTTTGAATAAAGCAATCACTTTTACGCTCCAGTAGTGCTCAAGATTATCTAAAGATGGACTGACAGAATATTTATTTATATTTATAAAGATAAAAGGGACATGTTCCAGAACATGTTTACATAGTGCACTACTTTCACATTTACTTCTAAATGTTCACTGACTGTGTTTCAACATATATCTACTTTAGCCAACATAGAAAGTCTCACATCTACATTGTGCCAAATAGACATCTCCTTGGTATTGCACATTACAGAGCTTCTAATCAAAGCTCATGGACTGTACTGAAAGTCTTAGTATGTACAATATAGTCACAAAGTTTGCAATATCCGCATCATCGCATGGTCTACAGCCGACCATCTCAGCCACATTCCAGTTAGCCAAGTCTTACTTTTGAAAACCTGAAAAAATACTCTTTAAGATTCATACACTTTTTGTAGTTGAACTGACAGTTTGGGTCCAAACTAAACCTAAAAATGTTATCACTTAGCAGACCATACTTGGGCCAATAGTTTAAAACCACCTGTTTTATACTAAGGTTATTAGTACCAGATGTTGTACTGAGCCTTAATGTATTCTTATTACTTGTAGTCCTTTCTTGATATTCCAATACCCATGTCCTATGTAATTCCATGGGATCCCACTGCCAAATCCCTAGAATAATTAATGTGTTGAAACCTGTATCAGGTTTTCAGAAACCCTGACAAACTCATCCTCCGTATCACAAATTCTTTTGGCCCTAATAAACTTACTGTCATGAAAGGAGATACTGTCAGCCCAGCTAGCTAGAACTTTGTAAATAATTATATGTCATTTGTGAATATTAATATCATTTATACAGAAGTGTGACAGAAAGAGATACTGCCAGCCCAGCTATCTGGAAATTTGTATGTGGTTGTGTGTCATTTGTGAATATCAACATGATCCATATGCCTGTGTTACAAATGTATTAGAACGGTATGTCATATTGTACACACGTGCTGAAGAGATATTTTGTAAAGTACTGAGGAGGGGTTGGGAGGGTGGCCTAATGGTTAAGGTGTTTGCCTTACAAACACAAGGTGCAGGGTTTGAGTCTCAAAAGAGATAATTGGCTAGGCTTGAAATGGCTCGCAAAGGCAGTTAGCCTAGTACTACCCTATGAACCTATGAAATGTATATACACTATTGTAACTGTTTAGATGTATATATTTTAACAATGAGAAATGAAACACAAGAAGTTAACTTCAGAAGAATAGCTGAAAAAAATTACTTTACAATGACGTAATAAAAGTATGTTATCTTTCAGTTTCAGTCAACAAGAGACAGAATGTCTGTACTAGAGAAGTTTTTTGTATTGTCTTTAAATAGGTTCATAGGTTCATAGGTAGATACTAGGCTATCTGCCCTAGGGCATTTACAAGCCTAGCCAGAGTGTATTTGGCTTCCGCCTCCCTATTAGATTAGCCTACTGTGCCTCTGTAAAGTAGGTCACAGAAGGTACCCTTTTAGGATTAGTTTACTGTGCCTCTGTCTAGCAGGGACACAGAAGAGATCCCAGGGGTGAATTTGTGATTTCCCATCCACGCGTCCAGATTTCGCTTGAAGAGGGTCAGCGAGGGGCTATGTCTAACATGAATTGGGATTCTATTCCAGAGTGAGGGGAGCCTCTGGGAAATGAATCTGTCCCTCCAGCATGTCCTATTTATTTTTGTGCTGAGGTTTAGGTCCCTGGAGCGTGTAGCTCTAAGGGACTTGGATTATTTGAGATGGAGCATGTCCATTAATTCTGGGTTTGACATGGCTTTGTACGTCAGGCATAGATCGCCTCTGAGTAGGCGGTAAGCAACTGAGTAGAGCTGGAGTTTCTTTAGTTGAGCTGCATAGGACATCTGTTTGTAGCCCATGATCCTCTTGGTGAGGTACTTTTGGGGTCTCTCCAGTTGCTGCAGGTGTTGGGTAAGGTACATCCCAAAAGGGGCATTGTATTCAATTATGGGCCTCATGAGTGACAAGTAGACGGGCACAATGACCTCTCTTGATCTAGATGCGAACCCTTTCGTGATAAGGTGGGCTATATAGAAGGTCTTTCTAACCACTTTGGCAACGTGATTATCAAAGGAGAGATTACTATCTACGTTGGTCCCCAAATCTCTAATTACTTCTTCCATACTTAATGGATTACCACCTATGTGGTAATTTGTGGGCACCTTGTTTTTCCCAAAGGGGATGACTATGCACTTTTTAGCATTTAGCTTGAGGCCGTGGCTCTGGCACCAAGCATCCGTTTCTGTGAGACCCTTTTGGAGGATGCTTGTGTCAGCTGGAGATTTGATTATGGCCCCCAGTTTGCAGTCATCTGCGAACTTTGTCAGCCATAATCCCCCCGTGTTAGCCTGAACCTCAGAGAAGTATATACCGAACAAGAGAGGTCCCAGAACTGAGCCCTGTGGGATGCCACTTGTAACTGGTTTGGATTCGGACATGGCACCTGCGATTCTGACCATGTGGGTTCTATCTCTGAGCCAGCTTGCAACCCATCTTGTGATATAGGGGTTGATATTTAAGTTGGTAAGCTTATTTATGATGCCCAAGTGGGGTATTGTGTCGAAGGCTTTTGCGAGGTCCAGGTAGGCTGTGTGGACTACCTTGCCCTCATCTATAGCTTTGGTAACTGTTTCAAAGAAATCAACTAGGTTTAAGAGGCAAGATCTGCCCTTAACAAAGCTGAATTGGGTAGGGTCCAGTGTTTGGAGGCTCCCAATGTCTTTGTTTATGAGTTCCATGATAATATGCTCCATAGCTTTACAGACCAGACTAGTCAGACTTATGGGGCGATAGTTTCGGTCCGTTGTGGCACCACCTTTGTGGAGTGGGACCACTGTAGCTGTATGCCATTCTTTGGGTACATATCCTGTAGTAAGGCTAAGTTTGAACAGTGACTTAATGTGAGGGTTCAGTTCTTCTTGGAGCTCGTGTAAGACACAGCCTGGGACACTGTCTGGTCCCATAGATGCTGTGTTTTTTGCTTTGGAGAGGGCAGCTTTCACCTGTGCATCTGTGATGTCAGGGAGGTTACATTCAGTTGGGATAGGCACTTGCTCCTTTGGGGGGGAAGAGGGGGAGAAGTTTGTGCTGAATCTGTCTGCCAGGATGTTGGCTATGTCTGTAGGTTCGGTATATTTTGTACCGTTATGCAACAATTCAGAGCATATCTGGGAGTTTCCGCCCATGTTCCTGACATAACTGAAGAAGGCCTTGTGATTATCTTTAGTGTCTAGGGCAATTTTTCTTTCGAAGCTGGCCTTTGATGATTTTATGAGGGATCAAATTTTCTTGCTAATACTGATCAGAGATGCCTTCCCTTTTTAGGATTTTGCTCTGTCATGTAGTAGCTTCCTCCTTCTGTTGTATAGCTTATTTATGGCCGGGGTCCACCAGACCGGTCTCCTGTTTTTGGAGGAGTGAGTCTTGGTTTTATTTGGGCTAGCACGATCCATGCATTCCTGCAGGTGCTCACAGAATGTATTTGTAAAGGATTCTGCAGATTGGGCTGTATTATCCTCTGGCCCAGGGGCTTTGAAGGATTCCACCTCAGTCTTGAGAAGTGCAAAGTTGGCTTTTGAGAAATTCTTTACAGTGATTTCCTTGGCTGGGGGTGGGTACGGGATATGGATGTCCAGGGAAATTTGTTTATGGTCTGATCTTACCAATGAGGGGTTTACCTCTGGTGTGGAACATAGAGTCCCCATGTTGGTGATGACCAGGTCCAATATGTTATTCCCTCTTGTGGGAGCGGTGACCAGTTGTTCCACTGCGTTAGAGTTTATAAATTCAAGGAACCGTTGGGCGAGGGTGTTTGGGCTTGAGTAGTTTTCTCAGTCAATGCTTGGGTAGTTGAAGTCACCCACTAATATAGTGTTTGGAGAGACCCTCATATTCTCCAGTGTTCTCAGGAATGCCAAGTGGGGTTCCTGTAATAGGGAGGGTATTCTGTAGCAGGCTACAAATTGAAAAGCAGTTTTGCCCGCTGTTAGTTGCACATGGATGGTTTCCGATGCTTCGTGCAGTGCCACTAACCTGGAGGTGTTGGTATCTTTGATGAATATAGATACCCCCTCCTTTTGTGCTTCGGTCCGAGTTTTGAGGCCGAAACGCATGGTATGAGTGTTAAATAAAAAATCAGAATTCAATACACAGGAGGTTCAGATTCAAAAGTTTACTAGTGTACACCAGGAGGCAAAAAAACATACAAGTACAGAATTTTGTCTGACATGATGCAGGAAGTACAGAATATTTTATAGTGTTTACATTCAAGTTATGCCCACCTTACTGACGTGGTTAGTCACAAGGCATCTACATCACTTTTACTAACAGTATTCTATTCATCTAATAATGCTGATGCAGTACATTTAAAAAAAACTTTTCCTTTAGATACAATATGGCCTTGCTATCCAGCTGGCCAGTCATAATGTCTTTCTGTAAAGTTACTTCTTAAAGGTCTCATATCAGTTTGAATACAATAGCAGATTCAGACTTTAAATTCACCTCTTTGTTCACTGTTTCACTTTCCCACCAGCTGTGTTTTTATCTTTCAGGGACAAGTTACTACATCAGGAAAGGAAGATTTAATTATTTACAAGGACACGTTATCTTATCAGGAAGGAGCGGAAGATTTACACATTTTAATTTCCTGACCCAGCAGATAATCACTTATGAAAAGCATAACATTAAGCTTGCTGAGCTGGCAGCTGCCAGGGTCAGGGGTCAAAGCACACTGCAGTTTCAGAAGCTACCTGCATTTACACATGAATTTTATCCCTTCTGTTATATGATTAATAGAATAAAATGCATTATAAACTACCTTGCTTTTAAACTAGCATTTCACATATATTTAAATACATATTTTTCTAACATTTTCCCCTATTAATACTTTTTATTCTATTTTGAAGTATGCATAGTGTCATTTCATCTCCTAGCCTTTCCCACTCAGGATTTTCAGCTAGGTGAGTCATTTAATCTATACTTCAGAAAAAGCGTCATCTGAAATCAATCTTTCAATTTCAATATCTTGGTAGAAAGTTTCAGTAACAGATACATCAACAAAATCTTTGATTAATCTTTTCATGCAGGGAATTCCACGGCAAACGCATGCTCCTATTAGGAGTATACCCACACAAATAGCAATTAGAATGTTCATTAGGATGGAACCCCACCCCCCAAACAGATTCTGGAAGAAGTCCATCAGTGGGTTTGGGCCTGGTTCAGTCATGGCTGATACTTGCTGAATTACCTCTAGGTGATTACTTATCTTGTGGCAATTGTCAGGGATGAAAGCACAGCATTCTTCTTTGATAAGTGCACACATACCACCTCTCGCCGCTAGGGTGAAGTCAAGAGCCATCCGATTTTGTAGCACAACAGTTCTCATTGCATTCAGTTCATCAGTCACCAATTCTAGGGCAGAAAAAGTTGCATCACTCATTACTTCGAGAAGTTTCGACAACTTCCTCAGCTCCCAGATCGATTTGACTGCTCCATAGGCTGGTAGTATTCCTGCCCAAGATATAACACTGTCACCCAAGTCCATATGAGTCAATTCACTTTTGTCTTTTACTGAATTATGGTCTTTCCAACCAGCTTCGATCTTCCCAACTGGATTCACAGGTTTCTTAACTGGACTTTCAGATTTTCGAGCTATTTCCCTTACGTTTCGTATCTTACCCAAAGGTAATTCTGCAGTATGTCTTATTGTTGGAACCAGATAAACCAAACTACAACTGCCGGACCAATTCTCAGGTAACCATTTATATGCCTTTTTCCCACAAATAAAATAACAGTTTTCTACTTTAGTACTAATACGCATCAGCCCTGCATGAAACATTTTTTGATCTATAACTGACAATTGTTTAAACAAAATAGGGTTTTGTCGTACTTCACTCAATGTTGTTTTCATTGTGCTCAAATATGAATCATAGTTAGTATTACAAACAGTACCTCCACTTTTAACTTTAATGTAACACTTGTAGGATATCGTAATATTACAATTACTCCATCTACTTGGAGGGTATCGTTTTTAAAAAAACACACAATTCCCTTTTGTGTAACAGGTAAAAATAAAGCTATTTTGTCCTGTGATCTCACAGTTCCTGTGTTTAAAAGTAAATTCTCCCAAGTCTCATTTATCCCCAAAGGGACAGCGGACATTATCAGTCCTCCATATGTTGTTGGTATAGCTGTACAAACCCAGCAATTTGAAATGTTCATAGTCTCTGCATACACACGTTTCATGGCCAGGTATGCGTTAAAATTTGGATGCCAATCTATAGACGTTTCATCACGCCTTCCCACTTTCACTTGTGTGGTTGTGTGTAGGATGAACCACAGCAAGAGAAAAATTGTCACAATTACAGTTAATAAATGTACACACAACAAAATGATTATGCAACATCTCTGGGGTTGATCTAAACTTCTATTCGCTTTGCTTTTGGCCATCTCGGTCTGGTTGTGTATCAGTCTCAAAGTTTTTATCAAGTTTAAAATTCTTTACCGGTTTACAATGCATCAAATTAACCCAGGACGTCCTCTCAACTACTCTGACTGCAGTAGGCGTTGCCAACAGAACCTGGTACGGACCTTCCCACTTTGGACTCGCCCAGTTTTTCCTTTTCGTCACTTTCAGCCAGACCCACGACCCTGGGGCCAAGACTGCTTCCACCGGTCTGGTCTGTTCCTTATCTGAAAAAGAGTTAAACTGCAAAACAGATTTATTCCTTAACAATTTTTCATATATTCTGCTAACAAACTGTCAACCTCCTGCTCTGCAGGCATGAGAGCTTTCCACTGAGGCACATAATATGCTCTCCCAAAAACCATTTCAAAGGGAGTCAAACCCTTTACATTTGGAACCGTTCTCATACTCAGCAGTGCTAAAGGCAGACAGTATATCCAATTCTTTTGGGTCTCCTCTACTAGCTTCCTAAGTTTACTTTTTAGGGTACCATTGTACCTTTCCACCAGTCCTGCTGACTGTGGGTGGTAGGCACAATGGTTCTTTAAGGAGATACCAAAAAATCTCCCAAGCTGGTGAATCGTCTGATTCACAAAATGTGTGCCATTGTCACTATAAATCCTCTCCGAATGCCAAATCTAGGGATTACTTCTTTTATCAGGGCTTTTGCCACTGTTGCTGCATCCGGGTTTTGGTTGAAAAAGCTTCTACCCATTTAGAAAACATGTCTACAATAACTAAACAAAACTTCTTCCCTTCACATTTATTCAATTCTATGAAATCCATACAAATAGTATGGAACGGGTATGGTGGTATAGGAAAACTTCCTTGCTTGGTTTTAAATGCTCCTTGTGCATGGTGCTTGTTACAAGTATGACAAGCTGCACAAAATTTTTTTGTGTAGTTTATGTATCCGTATGTTTGGAATATTCGATTTACTAACTGTACCATCCCCCCTGTTGAGACATGGCACTGCCCATGGCTCAACTAAGCTGCATATCTAAATAAATTAGACGGCAATATCGGTTTTCTTTCTTTGGAAATGTACAGTCCATTCTCAAGAATTGCACCTCGTTTTAACCATTTTTGTTTTTCAGCTTTTGTAGTAAGCGTCTGCATTGTTTTTAACATGTCTAAATCTAAAATCTCAGAGGGTTGTAATTCCTCATTTAAAAGTAAAGTTTCTGAGTCTGAGGCTGCTTGCTTTGCAGCTGCATCAGCTCGTGCATTACCTTTTGAAATCTTATCCTGTTGTTTTGTATGAGCTACACATTTACAAATAGCTACTTTGGTAGGTAACTGAATAGATTCTAATAGCTCCAAAATAAATTGCGCATGATTAATTGGTTCTCCACTGGATGTAATAATTTCTCTATTTTTCCATTGTTGTGCAAATACATGTACTGTAGAAAAAGCATACTGACTGTCAGTATATATGTTTACACACTTGTTTTTTGCTAAAGTGCATGCTCTCATCAAAGCTATCAACTCTGCTGCTTGTGCAGATAAGTTGTGTGGTAAGGATTGAGCTTCTAAAATTTCAGTGTCTGTAACTACTGCATATCCCACCAGATTCTTCTCTGTAGGACCCCTTCTGCATGAGCCGTCCACGTAATATATCACCTCAGCATTATCCAAGGGCATATCTGTAAGATCTTGTCTAGGTAAAGCTAACTGTTCAATTTCCTGCAGGCAGCTGTGTGGTGTGCCCTCCGCAGGAGTTGGAAGTAATGTTGATGGATTCAATGTCGTACATCGTTCAATTGTCATATGAGGTTGGCTCAGCAGTATAGTCACACATGAAAGATGTCTAGCAGGAGAAAGGTATGCCATTTTCTCTTGTAGTAAAATTATTGCAACTGCATGAGGCACTCTCAATGTGAGAGGGTGAAATAACACCACTGAGGCCGAAGCCTGTACTGCCATTGTGGCTGCAACTACTGCTTGTACACAGTGAGGCAAAGATCGCGCCACTGGGTCTAACTGTGATGAATAGTAAGCTATGGGCGTTGCTTGTCCCCATGTTGTTGCATCAATACTGACGTCATGTACCCTTGCTTACAATCTACGGTCTGAAAAAAACGTTTGTGATAATTTGGAAGTCCTAAAACTAATGAAGAAGCTATCAACTGCTTCAACCTGCAGAAAGCCGTTTCTGCTTCTGTTGTCCATTGTAAAATATCTTGTGCTGCCATTGGTGTCTTATATATCAAATCAGTCAGTGGAGCAGATTCCAAAGCATAATTTGGTATCCAGCTCCGACAAAAATTAGTTGTACCTAAGAAAGACATCATTTCTTTCTTGGTTGTTGGTCTGGGTGCTTGCAAAATTGCTGTTTTCTTTCCTCATCTAGTATTCTACCTTCATTGGATATTACATATCCCAAGTATCTAACTTGTTTTCTCCAAAGTTGTAACTTACTTTTGTTTACTTTGTGTCCTTGTATTGCTAAAAATTTCAATAATGCTACTGTATCCTCCCTGCACTGTTGCTGGGTGGGGGCTGCTAGCAAGATGTCATCTACGTAAAGTAGAATTTGACTTCCTCCCGGTGGGGTAAACCCTGCCAGGTTGCTAGCCATTTCTTGTGCAAATATTGTTGGGCTCTCACAATATCCCTGTGGTAGTCGAGTATATGTATACCTTTTACCCTGAAATGTAAATGCAAACCAATATTGACTATCAGGATGTATAGGTATTGAAAAGAAAGCATTGCTAATATCTACCACAGAGAAATATTTCTGTTGCGGTTCTAAATCATTTAACAAGGTATGTGGGTCGGGCACCGTAGGTGCTCTAGGTATTACTGCATTATTTACAGCTTGTAAATCTTGTACCATCCGCCATTCACCGTTTGCTTTTTTAACAGGAAATAGGGGTGTATTACATGGTGAATCAGGAGATTCTACCAGTACTCCTTCTTTGAGTAATGCTGCTATTATAGGCTTAATTCCTATTTCTGCATCCTTTCTCAAAGGGTATTGTCTTTTCTGTGGTCTAAAAGCTGACTTTGGGGTAATTGTAACTGGTCCTGCTGTTCGAATAAGTCCTACATCTGACTTGCCTGTTGACCACAGAGTTGTTGGAATTTCACACAAGGCCTTTTCTTCTTCTTCTAATAAAAATGCTAATCAGCTGTCCTTGCTAGATTGCAAGTGTACAGCTGGATGTGTGTGTGTCAACCAATTCAGTTTTTGTTTTTGTATCCCTTGTTCTGACAATTCTAAATCAGTCTGTTTCTCCCATCTTGTTACTTTTTCTCCTAAGTCTGCCCATTTAACACTTTTGTTCTTTGTCAGGCTGACATATGGCAACTGATTTGATCTATACAATGCAAGGAATTCTTGAGGCAATGAACAGCTAACTACACTGTTCCCCTCAGTATCCCAGTACAAAGTACGCAAAACCAATCTAGTTGCACGATTTCTAAACAGTTCTTGCTCATACTCTCTATCAGGTCCTGGTGTGGTACAGTAATATAGAGTACAGTGTAACAAATGCTGTTGATCAGTGTCAAGGGAGGGGGCTTTACTGATGGCTACGTTCATCAGCTCCTCGGTCACTGCCCCTGGACCAGTCGTGACTAGGTCCTGGCTGTACCAATAAAAGGTTTCACCCTCCAATCGCACTACAAAGGTATCCATTTGTCTCTGTGCCTCCATACCTTGTACAGTTGGAACTACTGCTATGCCAAATATCTGCATAAGGTCCCTGCCCAATAGGTTTACTGGACACTTTGCATAAACAACTATTTTACTTCTCTGGGTCATACCTGAAACAGGGTCAGTTATTGCTATATCATGGGAGAGCGGCTCCCTGTATAGCTGTCCGTTTGCTGCTTTTACTAATATATAATCAGGTGATTCGGAATGTTCTGGTAACTTGGAGGGGTGTATCAAAGTCCGTGACGCTCCTGAGTCGCACAGGAATTTGACTTCCCTTCCCTCCACCAGAAGTGTCACTTCTGGTTTTGTATCTGCTAGGTAGAGCTCCAGGCTCAACAATGCTAAATCTAAAATTTCATTTCCATTTTCGTCTAAGTCAATTTGTACTTCCTCTACTCCTTCCACTACATTGGCATTTGTCTTTTCTATTCTAGCTGTTACTGGTGATTCCTGACTTTCATATGATGTATCCTCACTATCATATAGTCAGTCCTCATTCCCTTTATCTTCCGTCGTTGCTTTCTTATTTTGTTTACAGTCCCTAGCTAGATGCCCTTTCTTTCCGCACTTGAAGCATTCACCTCTCTTTTTCCTCTCTTCAAAATCTTCTGATTGTTTATCAGACTGCTTGTTTCCCTGTGCATTCTTCTTCTTGCCCTTTTTACCTGACTGCAATACAAATACTTCAGCTCCGTCTTCAGCAGTGAAGACTTGCTCCTTCTTTTTCTTTTTACTATTAAAATGTCTCTCAGCATGTCTAGCGTATTCGAGTAAGGCTTGTAGCCTCCCTGTTCGATGATCTATCATATGCTTCGTAATGAAGCTACTAATAGGTGCAATGCAACCTTTCAAAAATGCATTTTTTAATTGTTGTTCATACGGGGAATCAGTTGTTTGGTTCTCAGGAACCGACATACCGCTATGATTATTAAAGCATTCTAATAATCTAGCATAATATCCATCTATTGTCTCATTTTCCTGTTGTATGCATTGATTAATGCAAGTCCAGTCTGCTCTAGGTTTCCATTTCTCAGAGATTCTGTCTGTCAGACCTTTCACTCTGTTGTCTAACTCTGCGTCACTATGTGGGAGTGGCCTAAGTTCTGCATTACGAGGATTCCAGGTGCCACAAATCATGTGCCAATCTGGACCTATAATTTGTCTTACTACTTTTTCTACTTCTTCCCCATTCAAGTTGTAACTTAACCTCATGCCTTGTAAATCTTCTAAAAATTTCGTAAAATTAACTTTCGGATGGGGGATTCCCTCAGTAGCCTTCCGGATATCTTCCGGTGTCCATGGTCTATATACTAAGAGTGCTGGATCCTGCCCTTCCTGTCCTGCCTGAGGATTTGGAACTTCTATAAGTGGGCATATTTCTTCCTCACTCTCATCCTGTAGATTCCTCTCTATCTGGTATGATTCTGTGTCCCTATGTGTTTTACGTGTTCGAGACCTAGTCTCAATAGGATCTCTAACAAATGGTTGTGGTCTTACAGAAACTTCAGGATAACGTGGAGGCGGACCAGCCTGTCCACTCGCTTCATATCCAGAAAAGGGTAAGGGAGGGGGTAAGGGAGGAGGAGGAGGAGCTGCAGCTATTACCAAGTTATTATCCTCTTTGTCTAAAAATAATGTTTTTGAATTTTTAAGCTTCTGTTCCCTATGATTTGCTTCCTCAATCCACCTGTGTGCTTGAGGTATGCCTAGTTGGCGTTGCTTTTTTGCCTGACCTCCTGCATCAGATTTAAGCTGTTTAAGGAGTTAACTAGTGTAAGTTTATCTAGTTTACCATCAAATTCATATTTGTTAACCCATTTCGTATAATACCCAACATTATCAGCACGCTGTAATTGCATGTATTTTGCGTCTTCGGTTAGGGGCGGATCTCGCAAGGTTTTAGTGCACTGATTACCCATGTCAAAGAAAATGTTACGTAACCCTTTTTTATCACGTGATGTCAATTTCTTAGTTCCTGTTTACAGTTTATCTAGAATAACTGTCTACCTTTATTCTGTTACCCTGATCTATGACAAAATATACAGTACTTCCTTTTGTCCCTGATCTAAAACAGAAAAAAGGCAAATTCTTCCTACGTGAGCATTCTGGTTCTGAAATCCATTCTAATTCCGCTCTTCGACCACAGATCAGAAAGTGGCCAGCCTCTTTACACACGACAATTCAGTCGGAGGTCTTTTCACTCAAGAAGAACCATTTTGGTAACTTCTCCTGCGCAGTATTCAACCACCGATACACTCTGATCTGCAGCTTACCAAGGGAATTCCGTCTCGAAAGGACCAAACTGTTAAATAAAAAATCAGAATTCAATACACAGGAGGTTCAGATTCAAAAGTTTACTAGTGTACACCAGGAGACAAAAAAACCATACAAGTACAGAATTTTGTCTGACATGATGCAGGAAGTACAGAATATTTTATAGTGTTTACATTCAAGTTATGCCCACCTTACTGACGTGGTTAGTCACAAGGCATCTACATCACTTTTACTAACAGTATTCTATTCATCTAATAATGCTGATGCAGTACATTTTAAAAAAACTTTTCCTTTAGATACAATATGGCCTTGCTATCCAGCTGGCCAGTCATAATGTCTTTCTGTAAAGTTACTTCTTAAAGGTCTCATATCAGTTCGAATACAATAGCAGATTCAGACTTTAAATTCACCTCTTTGTTCACTGTTTCACTTTCCCACCAGCTGTGTTTTTATCTTTCAGGGACAAGTTACTACATCAGGAAAGGAAGATTTAATTATTTACAAGGACACGTTATCTTATCAGGAAGGAGCGGAAGATTTACACATTTTAATTTCCTGACCCAGCAGATAATCACTTATGAAAAGCATAACATTAAGCTTGCTGAGCTGGCAGCTGCCAGGGTCAGGGGTCAAAGCACACTGCAGTTTCAGAAGCTACTTGCATTTACACATGAATTTTATCCCTTCTGTTATATGATTAATAGAATAAAATGCATTATAAACAACCTTGCTTTTAAACTAGCATTTCACATATATTTAAATACATATTTTTCTAACAATGAGTTATAACCTGGTAGTGCTGGGGTGCTCTCAGGAGCCTTGAACCAGGTTTCTGTTACTGCACAGACATCGATTTTCTCCATACTGAGGAGAGCCTCGAGTGCGTGCATCTTGAGGTTTAGACTTCTGGCATTGAGTAGCATTACCTTTAGTTTTTTTTATCCTTGGGTTGTCTATGGAGGTGGGTTTGTCCTTTGAGCCTTGCCTAAAAAGGGCACTATAGGGGTGGCAAGAGCCTTGGCCAGTATATGAAAGCCTAAGGGTGATAGGTGCAAGCCGTCCCTAGCGAAGCAACGTGTCTTCTCGAGCAAGTCATCCCAGGCTGACAGACACTGGATCCCCTTTGAATGACACCAATACTTTAGCCAATTGTTGAAACTGATCATTTTGTCTTTATACTGTGGCATCATTCTTGGTGAGGGAAAGATGCTACTTAAGGTCAGGGTCATACCAGCCTGGGCTACATGGTCAGAGAGCTCCTCTATGTCTCTTTTCATGTAGTCCAGGGAGGTATGTCTCAGGTCATTCACACCAGCATGGACAATGACGGAGTCATACTTGTACTTGCTTTGGAGTGACCTGAGTGCTTGCGTTATGTGGCGGATCCTGGCACCCGACAGGCAGCTTACAGTGACCTTCTCCTTGTTCAGTCTGGTGAGCGGGACGTCAGTGTGCCGGACAATAGAGTCCCCTATAGCAAGTGTATTTGGTGTGTTGTTTGGCCTTAAGGGCTGTGACTGTGAGGCACACTGATTTTGTGAGAAATGTGATTCATGGGTATTGTTGAGGGGTGGCTGTTGCTTGGATATCTGCTTAGGAGGTCTTTGCTGTTTAGGCAGATTTTTATTTAGAGCCTCCGAGTATGTTTTTGTGTGTTTATGTGTTGGGTATGCAGATGCAATGGGTCTGTGTGAGACTGGATTTGTGGTGTGGGTGGTTACCTTTTCCTCCTGACTGACTGTGCCAGTCTTGGGTTGAAAGAGCTCTGCCTCCAGTTTGGCTGTGTAACTGCATCTCTCACATGTATTAGAGTTTGTTGGAAGGAGGAGAGGGTTGTCTGTGTACATAAGGCAATTGTAACATTGCCTCAAAATTCCCAGATTCACCAGCTGGACTGGAGAGTAACCTTGAAACTGACCCTTGGACATACCAGATTAGTATAGGGAACTGTTTTTTTACTGATCAGATTAGGGAAGGGAACTGGTTTTTCACTTGATCAGAAAGGACCAATCGGGATACTAATACTTATGAGAAGTCAAGGAGGGTGTAGTGCTTTAGTTAGTTAGTATTTCCTTATAAGAGCTGAGCAAGTGCAGGGCTTTAGAAAGAGAATAGAGTGATTACTTTGAGAGTTTGAACAGTTCTAAGGGAAAAAGTGAAGAGCAGACTTTGTGGAGCCTGGAATAGTTTAAACCTGTTTAGGTGGCGCTGCCCGACGCTGCTCAGTGCGCAAAACTGCGCAAAAAGAGAAGAGGAATGCAAGTTATTTTACGACTTCTACCATTTGCCAAAAGATCTAAGGTCTATGCATGTTCACAGGCAAATACAACAATCAGTGGTTGTGAGCCTGGTAACTGAAGTCAGATTAAAAGAAAAGCTGTCATTCTGCAAGTATCCCAGCAGTAACATTTGGAATATTAATTTAAGAAGTCTCTGCGAGAGAGAGAGAGAGAGAGAGAGAGAGAGAGCATTTTGTATTTTGTCTTTGACCTGACAAGAACATCCACTCACCACATCTGCCTGCTTGTTCTGTAAGTAAGTTAACTAGGGTACAGTAATTTCTCTTAGATAGAGTCAGGAATAAATAGTGACATATAGCTTAGATGTTTTCTTTATTTATTTGAGACTGTCCTGCAATGTTTTAAATATTTCTTGTGATTTTGACTCTGAGGTAACCGATTATTTACTGAGTATTTTCTTGTTATTTTACTATTTATTATTAAATATATTTAAACCTATCATTGTGGCTGCTTTTTGTGAGACATATTTAAGTTCTGAGAGTACTTGCATATTTATTTGGTGACACTGTGGCTACTCCTAATAGCCTAGCTCTTGATCAAACTACCATTTGGATTAATAGTAACATTACACAGTAAGATTGGACACCCTTTGTTAACGGCCTTAAAGTAGCTGATAAGGAGTGGCTGGTGGCAGTAAATACTACCTTATAATCTGGGCAGAAGGGAGTATAGCAAGCACACCTGTGCCAACCTTTCCCAGGTGTGTGTGTGTGTGTGTGTGTGTGTGTGTGTGTGTGTATATAAATCAAAATGCAGGGACACAAAACACTGGTTGGATAGAGAGGGTGCTGGAGGTCTTGGCTTGGCCACTCAGCTGAGATCTCAACTCTACAGCTGTACCAGTGTGGAGTCTTATTGGGGATCTGGAAAAAGAGGGAGAAACCCGCCCCAGACTAACTGTGGTCTCTGTGCTCTTAAGGGAAATTCCACTTTACTGTGTGTGTACTTGTCATCCTCCCTATGTACGTCCCCCACTGGTGTCAGTGGTGAGGATTGAGGCTCCTTGATAACTGTTGCCAGTAGTGGGGCTCCACATTATATTGGGTGGCAATGGTGGGATATCTACATATTAGGATTCAGTGCTGTGGATATTGAATTCCTGTAGCCTGTAAACCGTGGTCACCAAGGAATGTGTTTGTACTCTCAATCAGCCACACAGTGAACACTCAGAGTTTAATATCACAATAGTTTTATTTATTTTCTTGTTAGCTTAGTCAGTCAGGGAGAGCAGGCAATGATATCAGTAGAGGAGGAGTTGAGGTTTTGGGTAAGCCTTTTGACTTTGTTTCACGTTCACCTTTGCCAGTTCAATATGAGACATGTAATACTAGAAATACCTGTGTATATAACTGTGCTTCGGGTTTCAGCAATGGCGATACGGGCAGTGCCCATTCATTTTTGTTTAGTATTAAGGATTTTCCATCAACAGTGAATGACGGCATTGTTGTTTATTATCAAACGCCACTCGGACAAGAGACTATCAGTCGGCATGTTGCTGTTTTTTCTAATCAACTGGTTAATGTAGGTACCAGTGACTGTTTGGACCGGGACAATGACTTATACAATGTGCCAACCCACGAGGTTAGTACTGTAGGGTCGCATCTTGATTATACAACTTGGAAAACGGATGAGGGTAACATGGCAGATCTGAATCGACCCTTTATGTTAAATTATTTTAGACGGTATGACACATGTACCGTTCAAGAGTGTGAAGCTAATACTAGCATCCGGGACACTAATGAATATTTTCCAACAAGTATTATGTATTCAGATTGTGTTAACGATAGTTTAATTGATAATTCAGGAAATTTCAACACCAGGGACAATAACAATTTGTTAACTTTTTCAACATTTTTAGGCGGTGACAACCAGAATTCAATGGTTGATGTTATTGAGCTCAAAGTTCCAACACAAATTTGTAAACCCAGTGAGCCAGCATTGGGTAGCGACAGTGATTTAGTTAGGGGTTATTCAAGCACATGTGGGGTTGTCAATGGGGATGCAGTATCAAACATTTTGAATACGGACGATTTTTTGTTGAATTTATCCATTTATGATTATGAAGAACTAGAGGAAGCAGGGGTACCGACTGAGGTTAATGCAAATAATGTTGAGAATTTTAATGAGTTAAACACTAATTTTACAGTTGACGATGAAGGACATACCCCAATTAAGGACACTTTACCTTATGGTAAAGACAAAGGTTGTGGGTTGTTCTTTAAACCAGTGGTTGTAGAGAATGACAAAGGTGACTTTAAGTTATACAATTACACTAACCATGTATTGGACAGAGACTGTGTAGAATTATTCTCCAAGGGGTTTAGTTTCGTACCCAAAAGGAGGGGTAATTTAGTCAATAGTATAATAGACTTGAAGTTATTTACCCGAAAATTAAATTTGAAAATATTATATCAGAGTAACACTTGGGGTAATTTAGGGTTTGAAAACAATGGGTTGTCCAAACCAAGTACCTATAATCCTCCTATGAATGAAAAAATAGCAATGTTTGAAAAGGTCACTGAAAATGATTTTAGGGATGCCTATTATAAATATGATCGGAAAACTAGTAAAAAGAATAATTTATCCAAACAGGAGGAACTTACTTTAGGTAGGATTTTGGCTATGAGGAATATTAGAGTCATGAAGCCCGATAAGGGCAATGGCATTGTGATTGTGGATAACAACGACTATGTAACCTACATGAATACTATGTTGGTGGACGATACTTACATAGAGGTTAGTAGGAATGAGATTAATATAGCCAATGGGAGGATAGATACCACACTGTTTGATACGCTTTATCAAGGGGAATTGGATGAAAAAGAATGGCAATTTCTACAGAATGAATTTCCTGTTATCAGTGGTATTTTTGGCATCCCTAAAATCCATAAAGGGTTGGACAACCTAATGTTCAGACCAATAGTAGATGGCAAGCGGAGTAAGACGCATTTTATTAGTAAATATTTGGACCATCATTTAAAGCCAGGAATTGCATTTTTTTCTTATATTCTCAAGGATTCTTGGGACTTTTTGGGTAAAATAAAGAATGTGGAGTTGAATAAGGATGATATTTTCATCACCTTGGATGTATGCAATTTATACACAGTCATACCTCAGGACACAGGATTGGAGTGGTTGGAGGAACAATTATATTATACCAACCTATATGAACAGAACAGTATTAATGTCATAGTGAAACTTATGGGGATTGTATTAAGAAACAATTTTATATTTTTTGACGGGGCTTATTTTAAACAGGTTAGTGGTGTAGCTATGGGGGCAGCCTGTGCCCCGGGGTTCGCCAATTTTGTGTTAACCTTTTGGGAGATTAATTACGTGTTTAATTCAGAATTTAACCAATATATTAAATTTTATGGCCGGTTCTTAGACGATTTATTTATTATATGGAAAGGGGATAAAAGTATTTTGGATAGGTTTATAGAATATATTAACAACAATGTATCATTTTTAAGATTTACACATTCTATTAATGAAGAAAGTATTAATTATTTAGATATTAAGTTAACTTATGATAGGGTTAATAAAAAGCTGATGTCCAATATATACAGAAAGTCCACTTTCTCAAATTCATATTTACACTTCGACAGCTGGCACCCTCACCATCAGAAAAAAGCAGTCGTAAAAGGACAGATGGTGAGGGCAGCAAGAATGGTCAGCGAGGAAGTGGACTTCGATAAGGAAATTGAATTTATTAGTCTCTTATTTGTCAACAGGGGTTATCCACCTGAATTGTGTGGAAATATAGCCAAGGAAGTGGTATATAAAAGGAAAAAAGGTATATACAAATCTATTTTACTTAGTAATGACCTTAACCCCAAGGAAAATGATTTAAATAGAGCTGTAGAAGTGGGTAAGTTTATTCGTAACAACATTCCCCTATATATTACCACTTTTAATGGTATTTCTTCAGATATAAAGGACATAATTAATAAGAACTGGAAATTGATTAGTTCAGATAAAACTTTGGGGGACATGTGTACAGGAAATATACAATATGTATTTAGGAAGGACTTGTCCTTCAAGGACATGTTTGAAGGTATGAACAACAACACAGGTAGTGAGTCCTTTAAACCGGTGGGTAACCACAAGTGTGGTAGATGTTCAACTTGTAAATATATGATTAATACGGACAGCAATATAACTATTAACGGATTTAATATGAGGATTAAACAGTACATCAATTGCTACACAAAAAATGTTGTTTACATAGCTAAGTGTCAACAGTGTGAGGGATTTTATGTTGGCAAAACTAGTAGACAACTTAGGGCAAGGGTTAAAGAACACTTAATGAACATTAAGAATAATAAATTAACAAATGCCCTTGCTAGACACATCGATCAATTTCCAAATCATTCCTTTATGTTTTTTGGAATTATTCATCAACAGTTCGATTCACAAGGGAAGGTTACTAAGTATAATTTAGATGTGTTAGAATTAAAGTTACAGATTTTACTTAATGCCAACCACAACCCTGGTTTAAATGAATTTATCAGTATTAAACCTATTTTATGGATGAAAAGTATTAAGGGGTCTTAGTGGTTGGGCAGTTATGGATCATCACATGTTTAATATATATATAAGTTAAAGAATATAACATTGTATACCACACAGAATATATAACCTTTGTTTACACTGTAATTGTATATATTTTTTAAGAATTTTGGAATTTTAAAATGTCGGAAAGGGACTAATAATATCAATGAGTTTTTACATTACATAATGGACAAGAACGGAGCTTATAATTAATCAAATTGGTCACTCTTAACAATTCATCTACCACATTGGTATAGTTTTGAACATCATATTATACATTATGTGTTGATGTTATCTATTTTGTATCTATTATATATTATATATTTTATATTTATCCCCTCCATTATTATTGTAAATATAGTTATTTTATACATATTTTAATTATTTTATATTATACATTATTGATATTTATTATATTATTAATTATTTATATTTGTATATTTATATCTTATTATACGTGGTTACATACATATATATATATATATATATATATTTCAGATATATTTTTTATATATTTTATATATTTTTTATATACAAAGAAGCTGACCTACACAACATGAATTTATAAATTATTACACCTAAATTATTACACCATTATAGAGGTTTTATACGTGTAACTTCATTTGTAAAAACGTATTTGGCTTTGCATAATTTATGGTTGTATTTGATAATAGGTTTAGGATTGGCAAGTATTTGAATGAATTTATAGGTAACATATACACATATACATTTTTATATATTTTTATATAAATATTTTCATAATATGTTTTTAATGCATTTACCATGTGATTATATATATATTTTTTTCACATGGTGTTTTAGGTACCGGCGGCATGTTTTTGTATTATTTTTGTAATTTAAGGGTAATTTAATTTCATCTTACCTAATTTCATATTACCTTTATTCATTTATATTTGGTATTGTATTCGTGTGTTGCACAATTAGTTATAACTATCATACAATATAGTATGAATAAGTTATTTATGCAATATGCATAAGGGTAACCATAGGGGCAAATGTTTGTCATTTTTTACAATATGATACAGGTGGGTCAAGGTTACTTTTTTTGTTTTTGTGCACATTGTAAATCGAAGCATGTGTTGTAACTCACTGTTTAATTCAGCTCAATTTAATGTAACCCAACTTAATTAATTTAATTATATTAATGCATAGTGCTTTAATATCATTGGTTAACAGGTCCAATCAGTTCCTTAGGCACTTATATTTAAAGTTTCAGTCTACATTCAAATGTGTTCTGATGAAGTTCGTTTTGTGAACGAAACCTAGGTCGACGTTTTTATTTTATTTGTATGTTTTTTTGTTCAATAAAAACCTTTGGAACGTTTATGGACCTGGATGTTCTTGGAGAGCTGAATACTTGTGAGCTGGCTGTTCGACGTATTTGTGGTGTATCCGCTTAGATTTGTGACACCTTCAGTGGTTATATACTTGGTGTATACATTTTTTCCTGGTTCTGGAGACTGTCCTGCAATGTTTTAAATATTTCTTGTGATTTTGACTCTGAGGTAACCGATTATTTACTGAGTATTTTCTTGTTATTTTACTATTTATTATTAAATATATTTAAACCTATCATTGTGGCTGCTTTTTGTGAGACATATTTAAGTTCTGAGAGTACTTGCATATTTATTTGGTGACACTGTGGCTACTCCTAATAGCCTAGCTCTTGATCAAACTACCATTTGGATTAATAGTAACATTACACAGTAAGATTGGACACCCTTTGTTAATGGCCTTAAAGTAGCTGATAAGGAGTGGCTGGTGGCAGTAAATACTACCTTATAATCTGGGCAGAAGGGAGTATAGCAAGCACACCTGTGCCAACCTTTCCCAGGTGTGTGTGTGTGTGTGTGTGTGTGTGTGTGTGTATATAAATCAAAATGCAGGGACACAAAACACTGGTTGGATAGAGAGGGTGCTGGAGGTCTTGGCTTGGCCACTCAGCTGAGATCTCAACTCTACAGCTGTACCAGTGTGGAGTCTTATTGGGGATCTGGAAAAAGAGGGAGAAACCCGCCCCAGACTAACTGTGGTCTCTGTGCTCTTAAGGGAAATTCCACTTTACTGTGTGTGTACTTGTCATCCTCCCTATGTACGTCCCCCACTGGTGTCAGTGGTGAGGATTGAGGCTCCTTGATAACTGTTGCCAGTAGTGGGGCTCCACATTATATTGGGTGGCAATGGTGGGATATCTACATATTAGGATTCAGTGCTGTGGATATTGAATTCCTGTAGCCTGTAAACCGTGGTCACCAAGGAATGTGTTTGTACTCTCAATCAGCCACACAGTGAACACTCAGAGTTTAATATCACAATAGTTTTATTTATTTTCTTGTTAGCTTAGTCAGTCAGGGAGAGCAGGCAATGATATCAGTAGAGGAATATGGCAAGCTGACAAGGAGCCAGTTGGCTGAGATGTGCCAAGCCAAAGGACTGGGGCATGCCAACCTGACTAAAGCAGAAATTATTGCAGCCTTACTCAGAGCTGCATCACAGGCTAGCAACCAAGAGGACAATCAGACTGGCCTTGGGGATGTACAACTCTCAGAAAATGGACAGTTCAACCTTTCCACAGAGGACTTAAAATCCATCTGGAGTTAAACATTCTTGAACTGGAGGCTAAACGTTTGGAAACAGAATCAGTAGAGAGAATGAGACACCTGGAGGCTGAAGAGAATGAGAAGCTGAGATGTCTGGAGGTTGAGAAAAATGAGAAATTGCGATGTCTGCAAACTGAGGAGAATGAGAGGCAGAGGCAACATGAAAAGGAGATGCTGACTCTTCACCAGCGTCATGGAGGTAATGGGGAAGGGAATAATCGAACCCCAGAAGCAACAAAGATCAGTAGATTTCTTCCACAATTTACAGAGGGCAATAATTTTGACAGTTTTATTTGTATGTTTGAAAGGGTATGTAAACAGTATAACGTTGACCAAGAGCTCTGGGTACGGTTTCTGACCCCATACTCCATGATAAAGCTGTAACTGCCATTTCCAAATTGTCTGATACTGACAGCTTAAATTATAACACTGTTAAAAATTGTCTGTTAGAGTGTTTTAAGTTAACACCTGAAGCTTATAAAAAAACGTTTCATGAGCACAGACGCAAGGCAGTTGAAAGTGTTGGTGAATATATTGCTGAACTAAGCACTTATTTTCATAGGTGGGTGGGTGGGTGTCAGGTCACCACTTTTGAAGGGCTGGCAGACCTTTTGGTGACAGAACAAGCCCTTAGCACTTTGCCTGAAAACATTAGAATCTGGTTAGCTGATAGGGAATGTAATACCGCAGATGAGTTGGGGAACAAGGGACACCTATACTTAGCAAGCAGGGCATCACTGCAGAGGAAAGGGGCACCCAGTGGTGCTCATGGGTCTAAGTGAACCCATAGTTGGCAGCTTAAACTACTCCATTTGAGTCCACCAGTAGCAGGGGAAGCCACTAGTCCAGGTACACATCCAGGACCACTGGTTAAATGTTTTAAATGCAACCAATGGGGCCATGTAGCATACAGATGTCCACAGAGGCAAGGTGGAGAACAAAAGGTGGGACAGTCACTAAGTGGGAATGACAGAATGCCAACAGTAATTTATCTGGGGACAACAAGGATACCAAACCACCACAAGAGGTTATATCCTCTCTTAGTAAATGGGAAACAGGCCACTGCTAAGAGAGACACAACCTCTGAACTAACCATTGTGAATACTGCAATGGTTAAAGAGGAGCACTACTTGCTTGGGCAAGCTACTCCAGTCAGAGATTTAAGAGGGACCCCATTACAAATACCTTTGGCTGTGGCTCACCTTGACTGGGAGGCTGGAAAAAGAAGCAAGCAAGCAGGTGTGTTTAAGGATATTCCTGCAGATGTCCTGATAGGGAATGATTTTGATAATGCAGTACGTTGTGTGCATGTAGTGACACACAGTCAGGTTTGGAGACAAGCATGTGGGTCTGGTAGCCTGGGGGGACCCAGACAGACTGCAGACCTGAAGCCAGGACTGGTGTGGTGGTTAATTCAGGGAGGGAGCTACCCTGTAGCAGTGAGAATTGTGGGTAATGATGTTCCTTGGACAGAGTGGCTGCAAGGGCAGAGGTGAGTAGTAGTACCCAGGCTGACAGTAAGGTACCACTGTCAGAGAATACTAGACGTCTTGTGGAAGGAGAGCTGGGAAGGGTTACAAAGAGAGAGTTGAGACAGGCTCAGCTCTCAGAGCCTACATTACAAGGCCTGAGGGAGATAGCTAGTGAGGCACCTGATTCTCAAAGGAAGAAGGAATGTGTATACTGGGACAAAAATTTACTGTATAGAGAGTAGACCCCTGAGGGAGGGCTAGAGGGTGAGAGAATACAGCAGTTGGTAGTGCCTAGAGCCTACCATCTGAGGCTTCTAGCCATAGCCCAAGATATTCCCTTTGCAGGTCGTATGTGCATAAAGCATACCAAGAGACGCATTATGCAGAACTTTTATTGGCCTGGGAATTCCAGAGATGTAACAGGGTACTGCAGGACCTGTGAGCAGTGTCAAAAGATAGGCAAGACAGGAGACAAGGAATTCCAGAGATGTAACAGGGTACTGCAGGACCTGTGAGCAGTGTCAAAAGATAGGCAAGGCAGGAGACAAGGAGAAAGCTCATTTGACGCCTTTGCCTGTGATTGAGGAGCCATTTCAGAGGGTAGCTATCGATACTGGGGGGCCACTGAGTACCTCAAGTTCCACAGGGAAAATCTATATCCTAGGGGTAGTAGATGATGCTACCAGATACCCCGAGGTAGTGGTTTTGTCCTCCACTTGAGGCAGAAAAGGTGGCAAATGCTTTGTAAGAGATTTTTAGCAGGGTAGGTTTCTCAAAAGAAATTCTGACTGACAGAGGTGCCAGTTTCACGTCAGACCTGCTGGCTTGTCTGTAGAAATACTGTGGGGTAAAGCACCTAAAGACCACCCCCCTACCATCCCAAGACTAATGGCATTGTGGAGAGGTTAAACTCTACACTCAAGACCATCCTATGGGCATTTGCAGATCAGTTTTAAGAGGGACTGGGACAAATATTTGCCCCATCTGTTGTTTGCTTACAGAGAGGTTCCCCAGGAATGCACAGGTTTTTCACCATTTGGTTGGTGTACGGGCATAAGGTGAGGGGACCTCTAGATTTAATTTGAGATGACTGTGAGGGTGAGTGTGAATCCCACAAGGACTCTGTTGTGGCATATGTCCTAAACTTCAGGACAAGGCTCAGGGAACTCATGGGCTAGACAGTATGTTGTAGAGCAGCAGGTTATGGTTCCCATTCCTGTCAGACACAACAAGCTGCAGGCAGCTTGGGAGGGACCATTCAAAGTGGTAAGGAAAATCAGTGATGTTAACTACATGGTAGAACTGCTAGGCAGGAGGCAGGGGCACAAACTGTAACATGTTAACATGATGAAACCTTACTATGATAGGGAGCCGCTTGTGCTAAGCATTTTCCAGTAAGAGGCAGGAGGAGGCTGAGGGGGATCTATGGCTATAGGGAGCCAGCCAGAAAAGTCCCAGCCAGCCAGCAAAGTCTCACATTATTGTAGTGAAGCCTAGGGTTGCAGGCATATGATAGGACAGTGCAGCATTGTACTGGGGTCAGCAATGCCAAGGCAGTTGGAATCTCAAGACAGGGTATGGGGTAATGTATTCCCAGATACAGTCGCCAACCTCTCAAGCAACGTTTCTCAAGGATCACATGAAAGACTAGCTTGAATCTTCACGGGGGGGAGGGGTCATGAATGGAGATACTGCCAGCCCAGCTAGCTGGAACTTTGTAAATAATTATATGTCATTTGTGAATATTAATATAATTTATATAGAAGTGTGACAGAAGGAGATACTGCCAGCCCAGCTATCTGGAATTTTTTAAGTGCTTGTGTGTCATTTGTGTATATCAACATGATTCATAAGCCTGTGTTACAAATGTATTAGAACTGTATGTCAAATTGTACACACGTGTGCTGAATAGATATTTTGTAAAGTACTGAGCAGAAATGTATATACACTATTGTAACTGTTCAGATGCATATATTTTAACAACGGGAACTGAAACACAAGAAGTTAACTTCAGAAGAATAGCTGAAAACTTAAATTACTTTATAACCATGTAATATAACAATATTATCTTTCAGTCAACAGGAGACAGAACGCCTGTACTAGTTTTTTGTATTGTCTTTAAATGTGGAGAAATGTAAAATATTTTACGACTTCCACCAATTGCCAAAAGAGCTAAGGTTTATGTATGTTCGCAGATAGATGCTAAAATCAATGGCTGTGAGCCTGGGAATTGAAGTCAGATGACAAGAAATTATGTCATTCTACAAGTATCTCAGCAGTAATATTTGGAATATTAATTTAAGAAGTCCCTGAGAGAGAGAAGAGCATTTTGTAGTTTGTCTTTGATCTGACAAGAACATCCACTCACCACACCTGCCTGCTTGCTCAGTACGTAAGTTAACTAGGGTACAGCAATTTCTCTTAGATACAGTCAGGAATATAGTGATGTATAGCTTAGATGTTTTCTTTATTTATTTGAGACTGTCCTGCAATGTTGTTTTAAATATTTCCTGTGATTCTGACTGAGGTAACTGTGATTATTTACTGAGTATTCTCTTGTTATTTTACTATTTATTATTAAATATATTTAAACCTATCATTGTGGCTGCTTTTTGTGAGACATATTTAAGTTCTGAGAGTACTTGCATATTTATTTGGTGACACTGTGGCTACTCCTAATAGCCTAGCTCTTGATCAAACTACCATTTGGATTAATAGTAACATTACACAGTAAGATTGGACACGCTTTGTTAACGGCTTTAAAGTAGCTGATAAGGAGTGGCTGGTGGCAATAAAAACTACCTTATAATCTGGACAGAAGGGGGCATTAAACCTGTTCCAACCTTTCCCAGGTGTGTGTGTGTGTGTGTGTGTGTGTGTGTGTGTGTGTGTGTGTGTGTGTGTGTGTGTGTGTGTGTGTGTGTGTGTGCGTGTGAGCATGCGTGTGTGTATGAATCAAATATCAAAAAGTGTGTGTGTCAGCTACTTGGGCAGGAACACAAAGCAAAGACAGAGGGGGTGCTGGAGGTCTTGGCTTGGCAACTCAGTTAAGATCTCGACTCTATAGCTGTGCCAGGGGGGAGTCTTGCTGGGGATCTGGAGAAAGAGAGTAACCAGCCCCAGACTGACTGTGGACGTGCTCTTAAGGGAAATTGCACTTTACTGTGTGTACTTGTCATCTCACAATGCACGTCCCCCACTGGTGCTAGTGGTGAGGACTGAGGCTCGTTGATTACTGCTGCCAGCACTGGGGTGTCACATTAACATTTTGGGATGATTTTACTCATATGTTTAGGCTCACAACTGTCAAGAGATACATATGTACTTTAGCAAATGTATTTTATGTATATGGTGGCATGAAGAGATTCACCCAATTGTTCTGTAACCATTATATCCAAGTAATCAATAGTAAACAATTCAGCCTTGGATGTGAATTGAATGCCAAACTCATTGCTGTTTAAATACATACAAAGCTACAACATTGTTAAATGGTCACCTTTCTAAATTACCCAAACATTATCTAAAAATCACTTAATCACTTCCACATGTCAGTTTCAGGGAAAATTTGATCTGAAGACTGATCACAGATATATAATACCTCCAAATCCCTATGAAATGACTTGAGGGCCAGTAATACGGGCTTGTTGTTTCCCTAGTGACCTGCAGTTTGAAGACTGTATTACTAATATTTATGCACATTTTACACTCCACACTGCATATCACATCAGTGAATCTTGCCCAGAGACAGCAGGACACCAAAAGTGTCAAAGTAAAGGATAAAAAAATTATAATTCTTTGAAAATGGTCAAAAATGGTGCACCGGAAATTATGCTTATGAAACATGAGCTCCTGGAATTGAAGACTGCAGTAACTGAGAAATCTCTTTATGCCACCATCCTAGCTGACAGGTTCAGCTCAAACTTCTCTCCCCCCTACCAAAAGGGCAAATATCTATCCCAGCAGAGTGCTGCCACCCTGACATCTCAGATGTTCAGGTAAGAGCTGCCCTCTCCAAAGCAAAAAACACAGCATCAATGGGACCAGACAGTGTCCCGGGCTGCATCCTACATGAACTCTAAGAATAGCTAAACCCAAACATAAAACTACTGTTCAATCTCAGCCTTACTACAGGATATGTACCCAAAGAGTGGCGTACATCAACAGTGGTCCCTCTCCACAAAGGTGGTGCCTCAATGGATCCTGGAAACTATCACCCCATAAGCCTGACTAGCTTGGTCTGCAAAGCTATGGAAAGGATCATCATGGACCTCATAAATAAAGATATTGGAGACCTACAGACACTGGATCCTACCCAGTTCGGCTTTGTTAAGGGCAGATCCTGCCTCTTAAACCTGGTAGATTTCTCTGAAACAGTCACCAAGACCATTGACGAGGGAAAGGTGGTCCACACAGCCTACCTGGACCTCGCAAAAGCCTTCGATACAATACCCCACTCGGGCATTATAGATAAGCTCACCAGCTTAAATATAAACCCCTATGTCACTAAATAGGTTGCAAACTGGCTCAAGGACAGAACCCACATGGTTAGAATTGCTGGAGCCATGTCAGACTCCAAACCAGTTACAAGTGGCGACCACAAGGCTCAGTCCTGGGACCTCTCTTGTTCGGTATATATTTCTCGGAGGTACAGGCCAACACGGAAAGACTGTGGCTGACCAAGTTCGCAGATGACTGCAAACTAGGTGCCATAATCGACTCTCCAGCCGACACCAGCATCCTACAAAAGGGTCTCATAGAAACAGACAACTGGTGCCAGAGCCATGGCCTCAAGCTAAATGCCAAAAAGTGTATAGTCATCCCCTTTGGCAAAAACAAAGTGCCCACAAATTACCACATAGGTGGTAATCCATTAAGTACGGAAGAAGTAATTAGGGACCTGGGGACCCAATTTGATAGCAATCTCTCATTTGAAAACCATGTGGCCAAAGTGGTTAGAAAATCATTTTATATAGCCCACCTAATCATGAAGGGATTCACATCTAGACCAGAGGAGGTAATCGTGCCTCTTTACTCATTCCTCATCAGGCCCATAATTGAGTACAATGCCCCTTTTGGAATATACCTTACCAGACACCTGCAGCAACTGGAAAGACCCCAAAAGTACCTCACCAAGAGGATCAAAAGGCTCAAACAGATGCCATATGCTGCCCTGTTAAAGAAACTCCAGCTCTATTCAGTGGCATACTGCCTGCTCAGAGGCTATTTGTGCCTGACGTATAAAGCCATGTCCAACCCGGAATTAATGGACATGCTGCACCTCAAAAATCCAAATCCCATCAAGCTACGTGTTCGAGAGACTTGAACCTCAGCACTGAAATAAATAGGACATGCTGGAGGGACAGATTCATAACCCAGAGGCTCCCTTCACTCTGGAATAAAACCCCAGTCCAGGTTAGGCAGAGTCCCTCATTGACTCTCTTCAAGAGGAATCTTGATGAGTGGATGGGAGATCGTAGGTTTACCCCGGGTATCACTTCTGTGTCACTGTTAGACAGAGGCACAGTATACTAACCTCGAAAAAAGGCATAGCAAAATTCATTTAAAATGGGTGGCGAAAGCCAAACACACTCTGGCTAGGCTTATAAATGCCCTAGGGCAGATAGCCTAGTATGAACCTATGAACCTATAAGTGTTTACCTTGAGATTCAGCAGTCCTGAGGAATGACAAATAAGTCTGGGAGAGTACAGGTGAGGCATACCTCTAGCTTCAGTAAGTACACAAGTGTTTGATACCTTTCTCTTCAGGAAGTACACAAGTGTTTGATGCCTCTCTCTTCAGTTAAGTACACAAGTGTTTGATGCCTCTCTCTTCAGTAAGTACACAAGTGTTTGATGCCTCTCTCTTCAGTAAGTATACAGGTGTTTGATACCTCTCTCTTCAGTAAGTATACAGGTGTTTGATACCTCTCTCTTCAGTAAGTATGCAAGTGTTTCTTCACCCTCAACACTATTCATGTGGCTATCTATAAATACAGTACAAAGTGTTAGGAAATTCTCCTTCCATTGGGATGGCTTTAATGAATCTCAGGTTCTGCAGGGTTATAGAAGTCTAGAGTTTTTTTTTTCATAGTAGTTAGTAGTCTTCAGTATCCAGGAAGAACAAGCTAAGCCGTCACTGTATATGTTATGCATGGCCAGGAGGCTGATTATCTGTGGATTTTACCAAGAAAGCAAATAGCAAGTACCTTCCCTGCCAGCAAGTGATTAATTCTAATTAGCTTTGCATTTAATTTTATTTACCTTCATTTGATAACTGTGGAGTTCAAAATGGAAAAGAATCCACTTAAAGTGGAAGCCCAAGAAGAAAACCGCTCAAAGATAGCAGACATTAAACAGAACAAAATTGTAATTTAAATCTTATTATGATGAAAAAAAACTTTATAGTAAAATTTATTTACTCTCATTTGATAACTTTGGAGTTCAAAATGGAAAAAAATCCAATTAAAATAGAAGTCCAGTGAGGAAACCCCTCAAAAATAATACAGACAGTAAATAGAACAAAATTATAAGCTGAAAATGTTAAGCTTATAAAAAAAAACTTTCTATAGATATCAAACTTTGCAAATGAATATATCAAAAAATGCAAATGCAAGTCAAAAATGTTCACAGCTTTAAGATTAGACAATCATCTACAACAGCAAAGGACATGATTCATTTACAGTGACAAAGATATATAGTGCAAACTTCTTTCTATCTAGACAAATCTGAAAAGTGACCTTATAAAATCCATCAGTATAGACAAAGTAATGCTGCATAACCACAAATTTCATTTTAGATGAGATAAAAATAAACTATACAGTGAAAACAGAAAGTGAACTAATTTTAAAAGTGATGAGGCATAGACTAGTATGAGCAGTAGATGGTAGTATACAAACTCACAAGAGGAGATGAGCTTAATATTGGAAGATAGGAGAGATGTGTAGAAAATAGAAACTATAGCAAACTAGTACAGTTACTGGTAAGACAAGAAACTGAAGTAAGATACAGTAGCAAAAGGAAGAAATTAAAAAGGATTATACAGTTATTGAAGAGTAGTGGGCAGACATCAATAAAGAACAGATGAGATGAGGAAAACACAGGTGAAATGACAAACATAATGGGGAATAAGCGACCTTGAAAATGGAATAAAAAAGCAAAAAAATTAATAAGAGCTGGAAAATCAGTATACAACTAACTATTAGCTCAACAGCTCCAGTGATATTGGTATGGACTGTAGTGTGCAGGTTGTTGTTGTTGTGTCTTTCAGCTTTTCCCGGTTAGGGGTCACCACAGCGGAACTCCAGTCCGCTAATGACTGGCAGTAGATTTTTACATGCCGAGTTGCCGGCCCTGATGCACAACCTTCAACGAAGGTATGCCCATTCACGCATGTCTCCGCAAAGAAGACGCTCTAGATGAGAATCGAACAGGACAACATCTTACTGTGAGATGACAATGCTACCGCAGCACCACCACCGCACTGTAGTGTGCAGGTAATACCACAAAAACAAATCCAGTTTCCAGGGAGATGGAGCTTGAGAACACACTTGAAAGCTAGCTTACTAGGTATCTCCCTGACAGAAACACAAAACTAGAAACACCAGCTTAAATAATTGTTTTATCCTTACAGCTCTAGTAGCTACTGGGAGAGAAACTAAGCTATGTGCTTTATTATTTATTAATATTTTTAATAGCTAGGGAGAGAAACTAAGCTATGTGCTTTATTATTTACTAATGTTTTTATTAACAGCAATTTAATACATCTATGACAATAAGCTCAAGTTTAGGAATTAAGGTCAAATAAAACAGTAGTGTCCAACTGTAAATCAGAAGAGTTGCTCAAGGGGGAGGATGATTTAACAAAACAGGCCTCTCCTGATTATGGAAGTCAGTGATGCACATCACAGGAAGAGACCCATAATGAGCAAAATATCTAACATGTTTCCAGTGCCAGCAATCTCCACTTTTAAAAAGAATTACATAGAAGAGAAGGTTATACTACACAAAAAGTGAAAATTATCCCTGATAGCAAAGTAAGATCTATAGATCCTTTCCCAAGCATAGGAAAAATCATAAAGGTATTATTGTTTACATGTTGCTGTACCAGTTGGGTATCATTTAATCAAGTAACCTATTAACTACACAGTTTCATAAAAAAATTCTTTACTATGCCATTTAAATTATAATATTGAATAAGTCATATTGCTTTCATAGTGAGAAACTATAATCGTACACAACAACGCTACAACTGTATAAGCTAGAAGACTTAATTCCTTTAATGCACTATTTCTTATATCAAGTAAAAACAGATTATACCCTATTTTGTTTCTTTTTTTAAGAAAGATACATGTAATAATCCACAAAGTTTTAACACACTGTGATAGGACCACTGGAATTTCAATGCAGGTAAGTTGAGAAACCACTTGTGCCTTGCGAATACCCACATCCATGAAGTACCTCCCCTTTCTAGAAGGGAAAAGCAGATCAGGCCAGAAGTGAATTTACAGATGCTCATCCAATTGTCAAGGTTCATCCTGAAGGATGCAAGGGTGTCCCTTTGTTTTACACAGAAGGGCAATGTGTCCCAGAGATAGGGTACACATTAAGTAATGTAATTGCCCCTCGAGTGTGTATTATTTATATGCTGGTGAAGATCTAAGTCCTTAGTTCAAATGTTTCTGGAGTTATTTGTCTTTCTTCCTGCAAGACATAGATCTCCATATAGAGTCCATAAGAGACCATGTATAGGGGCATGGTTTCCAGCTTATTTTGATTGCCTCTGGTCTTTCTGCCAGTATCTTTTTAGGTAGGAACCTCTGGAGTCTTTCTCACTGTGTTATGTGCTTGGATAGGTACATGCCAAAGCGGCCATTGAACTGTATTATTGGCACAATCTGAGTAGAGTACAGCTGGATGATTACTTTGCACAATGAGAAAGACTCCAAGAGGTTCCTAACTAAAAAAAAGTTTACTGGTCTTAGGACCAGCGGGATCCAGATGGACAGATGATGAAATCAACAAGAAAAGGAGAGGAGTAGTACTGCTGAAACTGAATTAATCCTCAAATCTTGGTGAGTACCTTCACGTGGCAGACACGGTTTTCGCAAATCTCATCAAGATGAAACTGATGTACAAACTGTAACTTATACAGCATAGATCATGGAAAGAGGTAGGTTACGATATAAAAAAAGACAGCTAGGTGTACAGTTCGTAGGATAAAAAAAAAGTGCCAAATCCTGGTGTAGGCACTGGTGCCAGGCCTGGAAAAATGTCAATGTAGAATCCTGAAGACATGGAAACATTCGTACAATGGGGTTAGGCCTGGCTCAGGAGGAGAAGAATGGCTTCCTATTGTAGAAGGAAGTAGTAGTCCATAAAAAACACAAAAACTGACAGGCAAAAAAAGAGCAATAAAGATGATAGAGTGGACTACTGAGGATAAAGAAGAAAGTATGTATTGTTACTACTATGCATGAAGCATAGAATTTTCAGATAGAAGATATTCAGAAAGATTAAAACAGAAATCAGAGGAAAGAAAAATATTTACCCAAGAAAAATTGTCAAAAGCTTCAAATAAAAATTTGCATTCATTAATACAGCAGATCCATGAAATACATTACATAGGTGAAGAAAGCTTGGGTCGCTTGGAAAAAGAAGAACAAAAATATAAACAACAAAAACCCAGAGATTTTTGAAAAACATAAAAAAGAAATATGTACATGGGAAAGAAAACAGATCTGATGTGGTGTAATATTTATGCAAAGGAGAAAGTCAAACTAATTGATACAAAAAGCAGCTCCAAAGATATTTGAAGAGAAATACAGGCAAAGGCACCCAAATATGGAAAACTTCACAATACAAAAAATAAGTACACAAACGGGGCATGTACAACACTGGATTACTAAGGCAGAATTTAAATAAACAGAAACTGAAGTCATGGATTATCTGCAAAGTGAAGGATTTAGTACAGAAAATCTAGCACATTTAATGTCGCAGTATGATGGAACAATGAGTCCTCAGATTAAGGAGCAGGATGAGGAGCGGGAGGTATCTGAATAAAAAGTACGGACGTGGGAAAGAAAGAGAAATCTTATATGGTGCAATATTTATGTAAAGGAGACAGCAAAACTAATCAATACAAAAAAAGCAACTTCAAAGATATTTGAGGAAAAATACAAGCAATGGCACACAGACATGGAAAATTTCACAACACGAAAAATAAGAAAACAGTGGGCAAAGCGAAAACCAGGAGTAGTAAGGAAGAAGTTAAACAAATATAAACTAAAGTTATGAATTATTTTCAAAGTGAAGAATTTAGTGTAGAAAATCCAATGCAGGTAATGCCGCACTACGGTGGAACAATGAGTCCCCATATTAAGGAGAAACAGGTGGAGCAGGAGACATCTGAAGACTTGCCATATGAAGATGCTCTGGAGCCCTCTATAGGAGACTGGTACTAAAGTGCAGTTGGAGTTGCACAGCAAGAGGAGGAGGAGCAGGAAACAGTGGCAACTCTGACACAAGCAATGTTACAAAGTGATGAGCCAATGAGTTCCCATATGAAGGAGAACTATGTGAAGCAGGGTACATCTGAAGATGATTTGCTGCAAGAAAACATTATGGATTGTTTGGAGAATACTGGCAGGAAATGGAAAGCAAAGAAGTCTCTCTCAGTCTAGAAGAAACTGATCTTAAGAAAGAGCTGCTTGATTTAATGGAAATGGAGAGACATATTAGGATCAATGAAAGAAATAGATTACAGAAAGCAGATAAGGCAAAATATTAGACATTTATTAAGAGAAACTCTTGTGATATAACAGAAATAAATAGGATAGATCACTGTACAGATAAACTAATAACAGTTTTACCCTAAAAACATAGAGCAATAAGGGAAAGAAAGACAAAGTATCACCATGGAAACATCAAACAGAGAAAACTATAAAGCAATTAAAACAAGAAGTACCACTATTAGAAGAACATAGAAGAGGAACAGATCACCAAAACTACTTTGAAAGATAGATGTGATAAAAGCAACACACATAATCAAAACAGACCAGGATCTGTCACACACTATTGCAAATAATACACTAAAGATATCAGCAAAGGCAGAGAAACTTAGAAGATATGCATGCAGATAAATATAAAGGAGAAGTACAAAATATGCAATTCACGGATGACAGAAAAAGTTTTACAGAGAACTTGGAAGCTAAGCAAAAAGAATACACCCACCACCAAAAAAGAAGAAATAGCCACCATTTGCAGAAATATTTATGAAGACCCTGTGGAACCTAATAAAGATGTTGAATGGGTACAAGATAAAAAGAAATGGTAAGGAGTACTAATGTACAGGAACTGAAGTGGGATGAAATAATGGCCAGAGAAATTTAAATAAAAAATTAAGAAAAGCTCCTAAATGGAACACCCCAGGCCTACATGCAGTACCTATTGTACTAACATCTTTGCACAAAGCAGTCCTCCATAAAAGTGGACCTGAAAGCCATCTTAAAAATTACAGACTAATTCCTTGCTTTGCAAAGATATATATACTATATACTGAAATCAATGCTGACAGAGTTTATAGTCATTTAGAAAAAAATCAGTTATGGCAATAGAACAAACGGGTAACAAAAGAAAGTCATATAGAAAAAGGGATAATTTGTTGCAAAGTAAAACCATAATAGGGAATTGTAAAAAGTGGAAGAATTTAAGTATAGTATGGATAGAGTATAAAAGCACACTTATAGATAAGATATGCCATACACTGATTGATTTCTAATGGTCATGAAACAGTGGCAAATCACCAGTGCATCTTAGGAATAACAAAGGGAAAATTACTACTGCATACTCTTTCACATCTTTTTTATAAGGCATATTAGCTTTCACTGGCAATTTCTTTATAGCAAGCCTCTGAAAAAATTCCTAACATTCAAACATATTTTTACATCTTTCTTTTCTAGCTTTTACAGCTTTGTGGTAATTCTTTCCATGGGTATACATAAAAACATTTTTTCATTACATTTTTATACCACAGTTTTTTATCATTTGACAATTCTTCCATATTTATTTTCCACATTATGGTAAGCCTTCATCTCACCTTTTACGTAAACTCTTTCTTTTTTGTGATTTTTTTTATCATACCCTATTCTTTTCTATATTTACTGTTTAAATTTTATTTATTAAATTTTCATTTTTCTCTGTTAACCATTTAAACACTTTATACAAGTTTTAAGATGCTGCATATACAGTAGGGTTTATTGACCCCAACCCTCCTTCTTTTTTCCTACATGCAATATTCTTCTCTTTACACAATTCAGTCCACATCCCAATATAAAGGAAACTATATTATTAATCATCTCCTTTTCATGTATTTTCAGCATATTAAATACACCAGCTAAATAAACCAATTTTCCTAATACAACAGAATTTAACAAATATACTTTTTTCATAAATGAAAGTCTGAATATTTTCCAATAGTCACACATGCATTTAACTTTTCTTATTACAATTGGATTGCAAATCCACAATATCTTGCTTCCCAATCTGATACCTGATACATGTGTTTCTTGCATACTGAAATCATTTCTTTTAGTTTTCCATTAAAACCCAAACCTTTAATTTTCTCTTTGTTCAGATTCATACCTATTATTTGTAAACTTTTACTTAAATGCTCTATCGCATCTTCCATTCCACTCGTCTGTCTAGTGGCTAATATAATTATCAGCATACAATAACATTATAGGTATCTCGATTCCTTCTTTGTAATATAATTTAAATTCTTAACTCCTGTTTAATATAACTTGCTACTACATTCATTACTAATGCAAATATTATGCTACTCAAAGGGCATCCTTGTCTTACTCCTCTCTTAATGTTTATTTCCTCATTTAACCATCAATTAATAATTTTACTTTACTATATTTGTATGAAGTCACACACATATTCTTTATTTTATTACTCATATTACAGGACTTAAATATGTCTCATAAAATTCCGCATTGTATGGTATCAAAAGCTTTACTTAAATGTCCTTCCATAATTTGTAGTTATTTTTGTTTATTTAAACTATCATCTACTAAGTCTCTAACCACTATTAGCAATTCTAAACTTCCTCTACCACTATATATATTGCATTTTGTATAATATTCACAATTTTTACTTATATATATTCTTTTTGTATAGTTTTCATAAAAAATTATAGTCCATATTATTCAGTACTATAGGCCTCTAATTCCTTATTTCATTTCTTTCACAATTTTCCATATACATTTAAATATCCCACAACATAGTTCCTTATATACTGGAACCCCCATTCAACCATGTATTTAACACTTCTATAAAGTATTTCTTCAGTTCTGTTGTCATGTTTTTATATATTTGGTTTTCTATTCCATCAGGTCCTGCTGCTGTTTCTACTATATTTACTTGTCTTAATATTCTAATTCCTCTAACATTATTTTCTTCTCCAAATCAATGTTTTCTTAATCTGAGAAAGTTTTTACTCTCCATAATATTTCTCCTTTCTTCCCCATATCTTTAAACATTTTTGTATATAATCCACTATTACTTTAATCATGTTTTTGATCTTTCAATATCACTTCCTTTTCATCTTTTAATTCTTTCATTATACTGTCTTTTTTATTATTTTACTTAGATATGGAGCAACTTCTACTTTCTTTCCCTGGAATATCTTTGCTTAAATAATACATTCTTAATTTTTTCTTGATTTATCCCATAAATTCCTTTTCATTAATAAAATATTTGTTTCTATTTGTTTTTCCCTAAATTACCAAATGCCTCTTTAATAATATTATTATAGCTTTTTTCATTTATTTCATTTTATTTCTTTAGCACACTATATAACATTATATTTTCTCTTGAAAGATGTTCACCATTCAGACTAAACTTTATAAAATTGTTTCATGTTAATATGATCCTCCCATAATTCTTACCATCCTATTTCCCCCTTTCCTTCCATTCTCTCATTTAACCTTTTTAAACCTGTTTTGTACCTTGATAACACCTTTCTGTATTTTAACTCTATCCAAATAGCTCTATGATTTGAGAAACCCATTTCTATTGTACCTTCGTCCATAGTTTGCAATTATTCAGATATCAGAAAAATAGATATCTCTGTTCTAAATATGCTACCATCATATGTCCAATCACTATTATTCCAAATACTTAATTTACCAGAACTCATAATTTCCATCATTTTTTTATATCACCTCTGTTTTTCTTTCCTTAAATTACAATCAAAATCCATTGCTATAATAATTTCAGTGTTTATAACCACATAGTTCAGAATCTATTTAAACAAGTTTTCTCTTTGTTTGTTTGTAATATTTGAATATAACACAATTATTCTATATACCCTTTATTTCCATTTTGTAGTTACAACAGTTACTCTTCCCATTATTACTACTATTATATCCATAATTTTAACCATTTTCTTAATCAGAATTTCTATTCCTGAACAATTATCTTGGCCTAAATTCCAAACAATATTATTTCACCATAAAACTTCTATTTGCAAACTGTCTTCTTTCATTAATAGTCTAATGCCTTCTAATATTATTATGTCCAAATCTAATTTTTACACTAGTCTATAATGGCTAATCTACTCACTGTACTTTTTAAACTATTTACATTTATAGTTAGTATTCTACAATTATCTCTTTTCTTTTTCTGAAAAAAAATTTAAACTAATATCACTAACTCTTCATGCTTTTCCTTTCTTTTTTTCTTTCATACTTAAAACTCTGAATTTTCCTTTTCTTTCCTGGACCCTTTTACTGATAAAATTCTTTTTACCTTTAACTATTTTCCAGCTAACATTTTCTTTATCACTGTTCTCAAAACCTTCTTCTATATTCCTTTTTTTTCTGATCCATTTATATCTTAGTATTCCTATCTACACCTACAACATCCTCTTCTCCTTGTTTTTGCCCATGCTTTTCTTGATTTGCTCTTTCAATTTCTAGTGTTGTTCCCGATCCTCTTGCTCAAACATATTTGCTTTTCTACTCCATCTACATATGTCCATTCTTATTACATTTGTAACACTCCATTTCACATGTTTTGCATTGTGCCCTATTTCACCACAGAAATAACATTTTCTTTTGATACAATTCATAATCAAATGATCTGTCTTTCCACATAAAAAAGCAAGCTCTTGGTTAAGCCCAATATTTCTCAAATCCTGTTTGACCTTCAACATTGATAATACTAGGAATATGGACAATTGTTTTCATTTTCCATTTTTAATATAACATTGCAGTCCCATCCCTAGTCTATAGACCCCTGTTATTGTACACTTTTGAAATGTCCATTATTTCTTTACATACATTACATAAATGTCTTTTAAAGCCTCTTTTTCAACTTCAGAACTAAACTATATGTGTATTTTTTCTTGGTCTCCCTATAAAAGCTTTAAACGCATATACGTTCCAAGGAGCAGAGTCTTTCTTTTTTTCATATTCCCCTCAAAAGTTTTCTATTACATGTTCATTTTCAAAAATAATGTCTCAATACATCTCTTTACTTATATGAATAAAAGCTTTTGCCTCTGTAGGTTTGATTCCCAATGGAGAAATTACAATATCCCATACAATATATCTTTCCAATCCTCGTTCCTCTTTGCTGTAGATCCTTACTCTGCTTTAACTCTGAATCTTTGCCTTTTACTTCTTGCCTTCTCCCTTACCATATCTGCATACAATTATCTTTTCTTGACAGTATCCTTATTCATAAGATTGAATCTTCTTTTTGCATTTTCTCCATTATATCCCCCTAGGAAATGTACGTACCACTCTCTGGCTCACTTGTCACCAGCAAATCCTGAAAAATAGCATCCTGCAATGCTCCTGTCTGGAGGGTTGTAACAAGAACTTTGTTACTGTCCATAATTTCCTCAGCAAAACATTCTGCTGGAACCTGCATTCTGAATGCTGTGAAAGTCTGGATGTCTTCACTTCTCTCCCCATTCCATTAGAGAGCTTACAATTAAGCATTCTTTCAAGACGGGAAGGCTCTACCACCTTCCATAAAACTCCAGCACACTCCTTCTCCTCCCCTTGCTACTGTGATGTCATGACTGACATCACTTCCTTATCAACTGATTTCTCCTCTTCTTCGATCACTTTTTTCTTTTTCACCAGTGATTCATCTGTGAATTAACTACAAGCATGACAATATTTTCCAAAGAGCAGAAACTGTCAGCAACACTTTCCAATGCCATAGCCATGTGTCTCCTGCTTGTCAGATCCTCCTATGCGCATGGAACAGAAACAGGAAACATTGCAGCAACAGGGGTCCCACTCATCAACACAAAGATGAGTAGGGGAAGTTCCCTGGTGCCTTGGCCAAATTTTCCCTAGTAGTATAAATATCACCTCGGTCTTCCCTGAAAAGAAGCTACTAACCTAGTGGGACTAACCCACTTAACAAAAGGATAAAGACAAATAAAAATAAAATAAAAACACTTCCAAGCAAAAATCTTCTAGACTTTGTTGCATGCTTGAGAGCCATATATCTGTCCTTCCATTGTTTCCTTGTGAACTGCTTATCCAATATCTCTTCCCAAACTTGACAGCCATAAATCTGTCCTTCCATTCTTTCCTTGTGAACTGTTTATCCAATATCTTTTCCCAATCTTTTCTAACTTACTCTGACTGAGTCCTATAGTTAGCATGCAATATTTTATATCCCCTACTTATTATCCCTTTTTTGACATCAGCATTTGTTCTAGATTTAAAAAAAAACTTTACCAGAGCAGGTCTTTCAGTAAGGATTCCCCTTTCCCTTTGAATATACCCTTATATCAATCCCTGATAGGGAAGGCAGTCTCAAGCCTGCAGTCCAAATGTCTTCTTGGCCTCATTCCATTCTATTACTTTTCCCTCTATAGTTATTTGCTCCCAATTCCTTGGTTCCTTTGTTAGTTTCTTCCAGTAATTTGTATCCCCCTTGCCTATTCTCTGGACCACATTGCAGTCTTTTCTATCAGCAAAATCTCCTTTCTCCACTGTCATGTTGGCTTAGTTTTTAGAATACGTTCTGCTCCTTTACGGATATAATATTCTGCAAGGCTACTGTTATTTTCCTTAAGGACCTGCATCCAAAATCCCACTCTCTCCTTATTGAATTCCCTCCCTGTTTCATCATCATCCCTTTCCACTTTAAGTTACAGTTTCTGCTTGTGTTATTTGTATGAGCCTTAACTGTGCAGCTCTAAAATATCCTTTCAAATCATGTAATCCTAAACCACCTTCTTCTGTTGGAAAGATCAACTTATGACACTTGACTCTTGCCCTCTTCCCCTTCCAGATAAATTCCTCTAACTCTTTATTAATTATTATCCACAACTATGCCTAACCTGTATATAAAACTAAAGGGACTAAAACATTTTCACTGCTTGTATCTAGCTATCCATATCCATATCCATAAACACGAGCTTCCAGTTTACAAGTTTTTGTAATTTCTTTTTGTCTTTTGCCACATATCCTTTACCGCCATAACAGAATCTGTTGTAATCCATACTCTTAAATATTTTATTTTATTGCATCCCAATAAATATGGGTATTGCTGGATCAATTCATGTGTGGGTATACAGTTAACAGCTATAGCCTTTGTTTCATCGTCATTCATTTTATATCCCGAAAAGACTTGAAACTGTCTCAATATGTTCCACAATACTGAGGTGGCCTTTTCTGGTTTTGTTAGGGCCAAAATAATATTGTCTGCAAAGAAACCTAACTTTACTTGATTACCATATATATAGCAAAACAACAATGGGAAAGGAGGACAATCCTCGCCTGGATCCCCTGTTTAGAAACAACTTGGGAGAGAGGAACTCTCCCACTTCAATTTTTGCCTCATTTCACCTCATACATCCTCCTAATTAACCTCATTATTACATCAAGGGATTCAAATGCTTCCATTACTCTACTTACAAAAATCCCACCTTACTCTGTCAAATGCTTTCTCTGCATCAAGACCCACCAACAGTGGTATTTTCTTACACTATGCTTCCCTCCAGATCATTATTATTCTGTTAATATCAACTGTTTGCCTCCCCTCAGAAAACAATGAGTCTTGACCATCTTCAGGATCTTTAGGTATTACGGCCACCACAGCTTTCTTCCAGGATATTGGTGCTTTCCCTCCTTTTAAAATACTGTTAAACAAAACCTTCCAGATCTTTATCACTTTCTTCCCTCCTAGCTTCAAACATTCACAGGAATACCATCTATTCCTAGAGACTTTCCTGCCGATTGATTGTACGTCATCATTTTTATTTCATCTCTTCCTAATTTACCAGTTAATTGTTGAGCCTCATCTACCTCTAACCTTAGAATACTTAAGTCTTCCATAAATATTTCCATTTGTGCTCCTTCTTCACTTCTCCATTTCTCTGCTTTATACAAATCTTCATAAAATTTCCAAAATATCATGCTACCTCTACAGGATCTCTGGTTGTTTTTCTTGTTACAGGCTCCCTAAGCTTGCCAACAACTCTTTCTACTTTCTGTTGCCTAAGTCATTGTGCTCTAGAGTTATCATAAAAAAAAGTTGCTTAACAGCAATCTTTCTATACTCACACATATTATCCAGGTACTCCTTAATTTTCTCTTTAGCACTCTGCAGTTGCATCTCTTCTTGTTCTGTGAGATTCTCCTTATTCTGCAATACTTTCACCTTTGTCAGCCCCTCTAAACAATTCCTATTACTACTTAACATCTCTCTTTTTCTCTTATTTCTACCATAATTTTAAACCTCAAACCTCACTTTCATTTTATCCCACTCACTACCTATAACTCCCCATCTAAAAGTAATATTCCCTGCTAAAACATGACTATTTCTCCCCACATTTTCTTAAGCTCATTAATAGCAGTTCTAGGGAGGATATAAATACATGCCAGCGTAATCCTCCTCCATTGCCATTAGCGCCTCACTATCACAAATCTACCATTATCACCTTTTTCCCACTTATATCACTACTGGAGCTCTCCTAGCAATTAGTATCAAGTACTCTCTTTTACCTTTGTCCCTGATACTCTGCTGAATAACCATCCTGAAATTCTTTATCAAATTCATGCATTCACTTATTTCTACATTTGTCTCCTGTAGCCCTGCTACTTACACTCTACATTTCTTTACATAATTAAGTACTCTTATCCATTTGTCTATACCTGTAAGGCCATTCATGTTTAAAAATAATAGGGATAGTGCAGACTTTATGATCAGAAATTATTACTCCAACCTATTATATATGGCAGCTTTTTTACTGTCTATTTCCAGCGTTTGTGTTACATTTGCCCACTGTTTGGCAGGTTGATCTTTTATACAGTCATTTCTTGTCATCTACATTTAAGCCTATGTCACTTCTTACAAGACTTTTTGTTTTATTGAAAACTCACAAAATAAAACAAAACACCCCAGAACACCCAATAACCTAACTTAAAGCAAATACCCAAACTATGTACATCTTCAAATAATGAAATTTAACCCTCCTGATAGGAACCCAAATCAACAACTGTACCCACAAGCATTAACTAACATTTTTAACATTAAAATTTAAGGTGCATGCTACAGACTGTGCTTCTACTTACACCAATTACTGTCTGTTCTTGTCTTATGTTTATTCCCTCCCATATGTGAAAAAATGCCGTATATACTTTCAGAAAACATTTAACATTTAGCCTTAAAAAGTGCTCTGGCTTTTACTGCCTGCCTGTAGTCAGCTTGCCTCCATGTAAACATGTGAACATGTGTTATAGGGCAAATAAAAAAATGAGAAAATCTAAAGGTATTACTGCTCAATGCTAGGAGTCTAAACAAAAAAACTCCACTCCCTAGAAGCTGTCTTCAACCTAGAGAATAATGACATCTGTGCATTTACTGAGACATAGTTTAAAACTGTGGAGAACACACCAACAGTGGAAAGTTATAATGCCTTCCACACATTTAAACCAGCTACTTCGCAGGCAGGGACTAAATATGAAGGTATCTCTATTTACATCAAAAATAAATATACTTCAAGGCTGGTCAAACAGGACAATGCACTTGAGCTGCAACATACTCAAATCACCACAGGCAAAATCTAATACCACTTCCACTTCCTTGCAAGCTTTAGGTCCCCCTCAATAACCCAGGAAACCCATACCATGTATTTAAACTTATTAGAAATACTATCTAACCCAATACCATATTCATGGGTGGCTTTAATTACCCCGCTATTAACTGGGAATCCTTTATGACACCAAACATACATGGACAGAGATTCTTGAATTTTGTAACCACAAACTCCCTGGAATAGATATAGTCAATGCACCAATCAGGGGTACAACCACACTGAATCTGGTCGTCACTAATATGGGAGAGTGCTGCACATTCCCTACTGTAATGTCTTCCCTGGTATGGTCAGACCACAAAATGGTCAACTTTGAAGTAAAAATATAACTTGGACCCCCAGCTAAAACTGAAATATTCAGAAACTACTCTAAGGCTAACCTCCTGCTATTAAGTGAGAACCTGGCAACATTTCAAGCCTCGATAAACCCTGAGAACACTGTTGCCTATGCAGAACTGTTCACAGAAATCCTGTACAAGCATGTCAATAGCTGCATAGAGGCAGCTGTACCCACCAAGAAGTAGTACAGAGCTAACTAAAAAAAAAACAAGCTACCCTGGTGCAATCACAAAATCAATAGTCTGTACAACAGAAGGAAGAACATCATGGCAGAAATTAGGAGGTGCAGCACCAAGCAGGATAAAAGCACTCTCATCAAACTAAACAAACAACTCAGAGGATAAATAAAGTCTACCAAAGCCAAATTTCAGGTAAGTCTAGTCTCCCACTCTAAGGACAACCACAAAGCATTCTTTAGCTAGGTCCACAGCCTAAAAGGCAATACACAATTGTGTGCAAAGCTCAATGTAAATGGAGCCAGCTATACAGAGCAAGAAGATATAGCAAACCTTCTGTCTGATAAATTCAGGTCCAAATTTACCCTTCTCTCCCCCTCAACCTTCCCTCAGGAAATACTATCAAATATAACTCTCCCCTACAATCACTAGGGAACAGGTCCATAATGCTCTCTCTAAGACCAATATAGTTGACCTACTAGTCAAGGACTTAGGGACACACACAGATAGTAATCTACCTTTGACTATCACGTGTCTACAGTAGTAAAGAAACCATTCTGTGTTGCACAACTTATAAACAAAGGTATGGCATCTATGTCCAAGGAAGTCATTGTTCCACTGTATTCGGCATTTATCAGTCCTATCATTGAGTATAGTGCCCCCTTTGGTATATACCTAACCAGGCATATCCAATAACTGGAACTTCCAAAGAGGTTCTTCACTAAATGAATACAGGGTGTAAGTAAAATGTCCTATGCAGACCACCTCAAGGCCCTATCTCTGTACTCCACCTCCTACAGGCTTTTGAGGGAAGATCTATGCCTGGCAAACAGGGCATTGTTAGACCCCACTTTGATGGACATCCTGCATATCCACAAAACAAACAGCACCAGAATTACCCATTCTAAAGACTTAAACCTTGCCTGTGATATAAATAGGACCTGCTGGAGAGACAGATATGTATCCGAGTGACTACTGTGTCTATGGAATAGGCTCCCCATCCATTTGAAGCAGAGTTCCTCCCTAACCCAATACAATTCATCCCTGGTTCAACACCTATGTCTCTGATGCTATAATGGACACAGGCAACCTGTAAATGGTTCATCTCCCAGGCCCCTACTTACACTTATCAAGGGTATCAGAACTTGTCAGAGATTTGGGATGCATGGTTAAGTTTAAAAAGGCCCTTGTGGCCATTAGCCTAGTAAACACCCATGAACCTATGAACCTATAACCTCACATTTATTCAGTAATTTCAGTGTTGCTGGTCTTCTTCCTGTTCATCTCCATCTCCCAACCAGAGACTCCAGTTCAACTCCAAGGTACTCCCACTTCTAGTTAACTACTGTGTTTTTTCGTTCTTTCAAGCATTTTCCTTCGAAAAATTAGAAAGGGTTTCACTAGCAAAGTCTCTCTATGAATTTTATTACTAGAGTAATGGGAAGCAGAGTGCCCTTCTGTTTGATGACTCACTTTTTGTTAGACAAATGTTTGTATTTCCTCCTTAGCATGTTCTGCATGAAAAATTACTTTGATCCTGGTGTACAGTGAATAATCATTTTCCACAAACATTCTGCTTTCTCCACAGTTCTGCCCTTCTGCCACAGTTTTGTCAGTATCAGCTCTTTCTGATAGTACCTATTACAAAATCGAAGTTACGGAACTTCGAATACCATATGGTCGACACCATATGATCGAAGTTCTGTAACTTCGAAAGTTAAAAAATAAATAAAACAAACAAAACGTACCCTGACGGGTTAAAGCAGGGGGGCAAGCCCCCCTGCACCCCTGCTACTTAAATATACCAACTCCGAGATCGCACTTGAACTACGGTGAAGAAAGGGAAGATTTCCCTTTCCTACACTGTACGGAGTTGGTATATTTAAGTAGCGGGGGGTGGGGGGGCTTGCCTCCCTCCCTACACCCTTTACTTTTCTGTGATTTTTTTAATGTTTATTTTTAACACTTCGAATTTTCAATTGTTCGATCATTAAAGGTCGACCTTTAGTGATTCGAACAACTGAAAATTCGATGTTCCAATAGGAACCCGATATCAATGCATCTTTACAAATACAGGTCTTGTCTGTCTTCTCATGGCTAGGTTTGGAGCATACATATGATGTGCCCTTTGAATTAACAAATCACACTGTGGAATGCCAGCCCAGTTGCTTATTTGTGCTTTCATAAATGTAATACAGTCTGTTCCTTCCAGTTTCTCTGGTACAGTAGAACATCTCAAGTTTCCATACACGCGGTATCCTCTAACTCTACCAGTCCTTGAAAGAACTTTACTTGAGCAGTTTTATACTCAGCCAGTCGTCATTTTAACATCTGATTTTTGCAGTTTTATCAGTTCATCTGAATAGCTGTTTAAAGCTTCTTCCATTTTGTTCCAGCCTTTTGTTATTTGAGTTGACATACTCCTTCAATGTTTCATTTATTTTTAATAGACTGAGCACATTTGATTTATTTTTTTCCTCTAGATTACTGGAAGCCATGTCTTGTACCAAAGCTGGAGCTTGAAATGCTTTTTGTTGAACAGCTGCAAGATTCTTCCCATTCAGTGTTTTTTCTTCACCTTTTACTTGATTTTCTTTCAGGCTCTCTAAGTACTTACTGGCCAGTAACCAAATTTACTAAAACTGACAGGGTTACCAGGTCTTATCCCTCAGTTTCTTTTCAAACAATGGGAGCGTTGAAATTAAGTGTACAGCCATCTTGGAAGTTCCTGAGAAGAGCACGCTTGACAAACATCCATGAGTAAAGCAATACTAGTTTCATGACCTTTATTTTTACCCTAACTTACAAATGGTGTCCATTCCCAACATGCAATTAGAAACCAAAAGCACTTACAGAAATTAAAGTATGGGAATGGAGGATTCTAGACAAATTATTGTCACTAGTGAGTGAATATACTGTTCTCACTCCCCTGTTGTGGCAGCTTATCTTCCTGATGGGCTGAGGAAACCAGGAAGAGCATGTGGCATATGCACTCCTCCTTACTTCAACTAGGCAATTACAGGGAACCTTCAAGCACCCTGTGGGCAAGGATGGTTAGGACACTCAGCAGGACCTACAAACGTGTCCATTCTCTACCACCTAACTCTTAACTGCTAAGCAAATGGATGAGCTGATAGGTCTTTACTTTGTAGGAAAGAATGGGACACAGGACATTTCTCTATGCTGGGAATCCCTACCTCTTGTTATCATGGCACAATGGGCCAACTGGTTGAAGGATATGGATCCACTGGGATTACAGGAGGGGGTTTAAAAAACAGATGTCCAGCTCACAAGTCTGGGCAATGCCTCTCATATCAAAAGTCATATGTACTGATTTCTAAATTGAAAACTGTATAAGTCTCTTAGCAACCCACAATCACGGTACATTTAAAACAGGCAGTTGGGTAGCAATTGTGTTTACCAGCATAAAAGTATGAAAATAATACTAAACTGGTATATTTTGCCGTACAGAAGTTATATATATCATTCTCGGTTTATTATCAATGATCTTGCTACCACTGCCAGGTAGTTATCATACATTTAATTAACACAGATGTCAACTGCAAGGTTTTTGCAGGGGCTTCACCCCAAGGTAAGGGATCTGCCCCCACACTCGTAGTTTCTAAATATACTACTTCTGAAATCACATCAAATTAGAGTAAAGGGAATCATTTCCCTTTTCTATGACTTAGCATGACATTTGAGTTAGCATATTAGAGATCAGGGTAGTGATGGTGCGCAGCCCTCAAGCACAACACTTTTAAAACTCTTAATGCAAGTTTAATTACTACAGTAGTCAAATGGGTGGACAGGATAGTGTAGCCAGCAGTGCAGGCCTTGGTAAACTGAGCTGTGGCAAAATCAAAAAGATCAATAAATGATTTCATTAATATACATTAGTAGTTTCTGATTATACAATTAGAAAATCCTCCCTTCACTTTCTAACTCATAAACCTACTTTGTCAATTAATGGTTAAATTTTCACACATAAACATCGCCTGTAAAGAACAGGCACAAGCAGTTTATTATTATTTTAATAAGCTGCAATGTGTAACTTGCAAGTTCATATCCTGCTTTACAAAGAATACAATTTTCAGTTTTGTACTGCCTATCCAAATACCAACAGTATACCTTCCAAATCTTCCAGTCTGTTCTCACGGACTACAACTGTGGAGTTTGTAATACGAGATCCATAATGTCCAGCCCAGAACTGAGTGTCCTTTCCTCTATGTAGAAAGCTCACATAACGTACACCAGACCCATAATCACGGAAGACACAAGACACCTACATGTGAAAGTAACAAAAAGGTTAAAAATGGATTTCAGTGGATTTTATTCTGAAAATGGAAAATAAATATTCTGCATTTCAGTTTGTAGAGTACACTTGGCAAAAACATATAGCTTGGCATTCATTGTTGTTAGAAGTCAGAAGTAAAATATTTTATCTTTTATAAACTATGCAGTTTGTGAAATTTATTATCTACAAGCAGGTCAAGAAGAACTCTTGTATGCAGCTGTCTCTCGTCAACAGGACGTTCAAGATAAGAGCAAGGCCGAGGAGTTATCCTACAGGAACAGAATGTGTGAAATATGGAAAACAAACTGTCAGCAGACCAGCTTCAAAAGAAAGACTTATTACTCTGGCAAATTTTCTGAACTGCTGAAGCAGGCAGAAAATACACTATAAAGATTGGGACTTTTTATTTTGTATGAGAGACTGATTTTTATATCCTTACAGATCTGATGCTGTAAGCTGAAGTACGGCTTTGTTATTTGTGTATATCTTTCACTGTTAAACTAGATGTCTACTTCGTATGCAAAGTAAAGAATGTCGTAACAGCTGAACTGACTCCTAGTTTTCATTGAGTAAAGGTACAGACTACCTGAATAGTGTAGTGCAACTTTAAATTTTACACTACAGAGAGTAAAAAATGTCATTCTCTATAATCTCTTCTATAATTTTATACTTCAAATCTCATACAGTTTCCGAAATACTATTTGTAATGTCTCCTATGGGTTTATTAGTCAACAGTGCAGTATGTTTGATGAACATTGCTGAATAATGTGGCAAACCAAACCAAAAAGGAAGGAGATTCTGTTTCATGGCTTACTGAACCACCCTTGTTTGATGCCTAAACAAGTTGAACTTGACTTAAATATCCAAACTGTAGAACCAAGGTTTCTTGGTTATTCAGCTGGGGTGGTAAATAGTTATTGCTACTGCAGACCTGCCGTACAATTTTCTAACATCCAGTTGCTCAGCAGATTTTCACTGTGAAGGGCTTTCTTTTACTTACAGACTCTAATCTTACTTCTGCCAACTACGATCATCTTACTTTTGCTCTCTTTGTAGACTTACTAAAGGTTTTCAATAAATGTAATCACTCCTTCCTCCTGAACTCCCTATAACACTTCAACTTTGCAGCAACAATTTTCTTCAAACAGATCCAGTTCACTGAAGATTAGTACCAGATTTATCTCCAAAACATCCAGTTTACTTGGGAGTCTCCCACAAAGATGCCACCTAGTCTCTACCTTTATAAATACCTTTCCCCTACTATTCTAAAGTGCCAACACCCTTATAGGTTCATACTAGGCTAATGACCACCAGGGTATTTACAAGCTGAGCCTTGCAACCCAACCCAGTTTTGTCCAAGAGTTCCTTGGCTGCCTACATGGTGGGTTATCTTAGTAAAGACGTAGCTGTGTGTGTGTGTGTGTGTGTGTGTGTGTGTGAGGGGTATGTAATAGTTTGGGATTAATTTACTTACTGTCAACCTCTGTCCATCACAGACATGAGGGCAGTCTGGGGGTGAATTTGCAAATTCCTATCCAATAATCCAGGTTTCTTTTGAACAGGGTCAGGGATAAACTCTGCTTCACATAGATGTAGAGCTTATTCCATGGCATGGGAATCCTTTGAAACACATATCGGTCCCTCCAGCGGGTTCTATTTATGCTGCAGACTAAGTTCAGGTTCTTGGATCTAGTGTTTTTAGTGTTGTTTGTCTTGTGGATATGCAAGAAATTCATCAGAGCTGGATCAGTAGACGCTTTATATTCTAAGCATACATCGCCACTCAGTAACCTGTAGGAGATGGAGTACATACATAGGACCTTAAGGCGATTTGTGCAGGACAGGGTATTCATATCCTGGATTCTCCTGGTGAGGAATATTTGAGGGCATTCCAATTGTTGCAAGTGCCTGGTTAAGTACATGCCAAACAGGGCACTGTACTCAAGGATGGGTGTGATAAGGGCTGAGTAGAGTGGCACTATTACTTCTTTGGACCTGGATGCCATACCCTTGCTTATGAGTTGGGTGACATAGAATGATTTTCATACCATCTTGGCTATGTGCTGGTTGAACACCAAATTACTGTCTATATATGTTCCCAAAATCCTAACTACCTGGTCAACTCTTAGAGGTGTTTTATTGATGAAGTAATTAGCTTAGGTGGACACTTTCCTAAAGGGCATTATAATGTATTTCTTTGCATTGAGTTTTAATCCATGGCTTTCCCACCAGTCATTTGTTTGTGTTAGACACTCTTGTAGGATTTTGGTGTTGTGGGAGAATTTATGATAACTCCTACTTTACAGTCATTTGTGAACTTAGTGAGCCAGAAACCTTTGACATTAGCACTGACTTCTGAGAAGCAGATGCCAAACATGAGTGGGCCCAACACAGACACATGGGGTACTCAGCTGGTGACCAATCTCTTGGTGGAGGTGGTCTCATCAACCCTGACTTCTTGGGTCCTATCTGTGAGCCAGCTGGCAATCCAGTGAGTTATGTACAGCTTCTGAGAGTTTGTCAACAATACCTGAGTGGGGTATTGTAGCAAACCATTTGGCCAGGTCACGGTAGGCAGTATGCACCATTTTCCCTGCATCCATAGCCATGGTGATCCTCTCAAAGTAGTCTATCAGGTTAAGAAGGCAAGATCTTCCATTAACAAAGCCAAACTGACATGGGTCCAGTGTTGGTAGGTTGCCAATGTTAATCATTTTGATGACAATCTGTTCTATAGATCATGTTTTAGGCTATTTAGAAGGTGACCGGGGATACTGTCAGGGCCTTAGCGAGCACCTCTGGGACCTGCTTCCTGTTGAAAGTTGGGGGGGGTGTACTAAAGGGATTTCACAGGAAGGAGTGGGGGAGTGAAGTTAAAGCTAAATTTATCATCCAGTAGATTTCTATATCACCCTGGTCAGTGAAGGTTATGCCATTTATGACCAGTTCTGAACACGGCTGAGCATTACCTTCAAGATTCATGACATATCTGAATAATGACTTGTTATTGTCATTAGACTGGAAGGCTAACTTGACCTCATAACTGGCTTTGCTGGACTTTATTAGACCTATGAGTGAATATCTTGCTTGAATCAGATAAATGTTGTTAGTTAAGGATTCCATCAGTGAGGTTTGTTTTTAGTGTTACATCTGGGCTTACTTCTGGAAGGTACGGTGGCCTCAGTGCAGCCATTTATGTTTTACAAGGTTTCTGTAAATAATTCTGCATAGGTAACTGTGTTCTCGGGGGTTTGGAAAGCCATGAATTTTGAAAAACTTTGACAAACTGTCACTTAATAGGGAATAGTCTGCTTTAGTAAAATTCCTAACTGTTAAGGGTTCAATTGGGTTTTCTGAGTTGATTTTTATTTTGAGGGAGACTGCTTTGTGGTCTGATTTCACCAATGAGGAAACAACATGGGTGGAAGCAATGCTCTCCCATTTTGTTAAGTACTGGGTCCAAAATGTCTGATCTTCTGGTTAGAGAGTGCAGCATCCGATTCAGGGTGTTTGCGTTAATAAAGTTCAGGAAACATTGTGCCTGTGACTCAGAAGCAGTGTAAGTTTCCCAGTCTACAGAGCAGTAGTTAAGAGTATTTGGATGAAAAGTGAGCACCTCTAGTAGGTCTAGGCAAGAGTTGTGAGCTTCATGGGTCACAGAGGGTGACCTGTAGCTGGCCAGTACTAGGTAAAGTGTTTGCTAAAACTTTATCCCTCCCCTTACAGCCTTTTAGGCAATGTCAAAATGACAAGACTACCAACATAGCAAAAAATAAAATAAAACTCAAAGCAACCTTAAAATGTTACTCCTCAATGCTAGGAGAATAAACAAGAAACTCCACACCCTACATGCTCTTCTTACTCTGGAGAATGTAGACATCTGTGCTGTTACTGAGACTTGGTTTAAAACCACAGAAAGTACAACAGTTCAAGGAATTACACAGGGCTCTAGCACCCCAACAAGAGAAGGAAATAGGTGCAGCTGAAGAAGAATGGCAGTGCCTCAAAACAGCATGTATGAGGACTACAGAACAAGATGTGTGGCAGAGTTATGGAAATAAGGTACATACATATAGCTGGTGGTGGAATGCAGAAGTCCAGGAACTCAACAAAAGAAAGGAGTGCAGAAAAGAGCAGGAGACAGAAAAGATGAACCAGACTAGAAAGGAATACCAGTTGGCTAAAAACAGGCTAAGAAAGGAGTTGCAGTTGCTAAGAACAGTGCATCAGAGGCAGTCTACCAGCTTCTAGAAAGTGGCTCAGTAGATGGCACAAAGAAATTATATCAGGTTGCAAGACAAAGACAGAAAGATAAAGAAGATAGTCAGACACCCTTTATAAGGGATGCCAGCAACAACCTGCTCATCAGCCCACAGGGCATCAAAGGCAGATGGAAGGAGTACTTCCAGCAGCTTCTGAATGAAGAAAAACCCCACAGAAGCTGTAGTACCCCAGACACAGCCTATGATGATAGAAGAAGAGGAGGAGCCCTTCATAGAAGAAATAGGAACAGCACTAAGGAAAATGAAGTCAGGGAAAGCAGTAGGCTCAGATGAGGTCACAGCAAATATGATAAAGCAGCTGGGTGAGATGGGGAGAAATGGTTCCTGAGGGTACTCATAGCAGTGTGGACAGAAAGGTATACCCCAGATGACAGGAGAATAAGCATAATCATGTCAGTGTACAATACCAAAAGGGACATCCACAACTATAGGCTGGACAGAGGTATCAAAGTCCTTTCACACTGTATGAAAGTTCTGGACAGGGTGACTGATAAATGGATATGCAGTGGGATGGGAGATGAGCAGTGCAGATTCAGATCAGGATGCAGCACAACTGAACCAGTGTTTGCAGTGAGATAGAGAGTTCAGAAGAAGCCACAGATGAGGAAAGAGTCAAAATGGGCATTCCTAGACTTGGAAGAAAGCATATGACAAGGTCCTAAGAAAGCTGATTTGGGCAGTCCTGCATTGGTTTAAAGTCTGAGAAACTATGGTAGAATTACTGCAAGCTATGTACAAGGACCCAATGACTCAAGTACGAACAGTGTTCGGTTTCACATAGGGGTTCCCAGTGGGAGTGGGTGTGCACCAGCATTCTTCTCTAAGCCCACTGCTTTTCATACTGGTGATGGACTACTTTAGCAAACAGGTTGGGGGAGAGATCAACAAAGTTGCTGTATGCAGATGATATGGTATTACATGTAGAATTTGAGCAAGAATTTCAGCAAAGGATAGGGGAATAGAATGCAAAACTGAAGGCACTTGTGATGAAACTGAATACAGATAAAACTGGTATTAGCAACGAATAGGGGAAATCAGAAGAAACTAAGAACTGAGATAGCAGGGAAGACAATGGAACAGGTTAACAGCTTCAAGTATCTGGGAAGGGTGGTTGAGGAGAAGGGAAGTCTGAATGAAGAGGTCAAAACTAGAATCAGAGGAGATGCAGCCAACTGGTACAGAGTTTTAGGTGTAGTCTATGACAGAAGAATGTCAAAGAAGTTGAAAAGTACAGTGTACAAAACAGATATACTAAGTATGTGATTGACATTTCATGGAATGTTCCCTTTACTCTGAGGTATAGTGATCTCAGATTTGGTGAGCTTGCCCCCTTACAAAAACATGTTTAAAGGAAAAGAGTGATGCTTGAGATTCGCTCTTCTGAATTTTCAATCTTTTTTTTTCAGGACTGTCTGCACTTGGTGCTACGCGTGCCAAAATTTCAGTAGGGAGCCAAGTCCAGCTCATGTTATGATACCATCCACAATCATCTACAAACAGATATTAACAAACTACCTCAAACATTAACAGAAAAACAGCTAACCCTCATATGCACCAAAACTAAGATAATGTTCTTTGGCAACACCACAAGACTGCAGTCCATCCCAAACTGCCAAACACCAAAAGCAACTTCACAGCTGAGTCAGTCAACTCTTTCAAACACCTAGAAGTCACACTAGACACCTCATTATGTATAATTCACCATATCAGCCTGCTTAGAGCTAAACTTTCTAAATCTATTAATGAGTGTCAACATATATTGGCATTCCTCTCTAATGAAGGCAGGCCATTCACAAACAAACAAACCCCACAGCCCCATTTACAAGATGGTCTTTTGGCCTAGTTTTCTAAAAAAAACTCTAAATTTATTGCTCATTTATCCTCCCTTCCCTCCCCACCCCATTCTACAAACTATATCTCCTTACCATAAGCAAAGTGGTTGACTACAAGAAAGAATCAGTCTTTATGCACTAGTATTCAAAATCCTACACTGTAATTTTCCTCAGGAATAATTACAAAATCTATGTCCTGTATTCACTAAAAACAATGCATTTATTTCACACAAACTAGCAACTTAACTTTCTATGTCTAACCATGCCTTCTCTGTAACTGAACCCAAACAATTGGACAACCTGCCAGGATAACTGCCACTTCAGGCCCACAATAATCCCACATGTGCAGAAAACAGTCACATGCTCTTGTTTCTCCAATCCTGTTACAATACAATTCAGTTTCCTTGTTATCATCCAAGACAAATTTATTTTAAAATGTATTTAATCTTCCAGCAAAATTGAAAAAGATTTTGTAATAATACTCTACTGAGAATATTCTATCTGCTGTTATTCTGCCTGTTGTCACAGATTTTCTAAAAACTACCAGACTTCTACTGAAAAAACATAAACATACCTTAAAAACATAAATAATGTATACAGATGTACTCTTTTGGAAAAAAAAAAATGTGCTTGCAATAATGTCCAGTCGAATTGCAGAATTTAGTCTTCATTAACCTTTATGACTCAGGTACTCTGCACATGGTCGGCAGAGAAGATAAAACTTCCATGGCTACTCTTACACCTCCTTCTAGCCATGATATCCTGTGCCTCTAGTCTCCATTTCCAGTTGCTGTGCAAGGTGCCAAATACAAAGAATATGTACACCTTCCTCACAGAGATGAGGAGATGAAGGGGTGGGATGATGAACATAACATATATGTCCCTCGCCAGGTCAGGATAAAACAGGTGAGCATCATGGGTTCCTGTTCAAACAGCTTTATTATACACAAATACATTAGAAATGAGATTAAGTAACTTTAACTTATAAACAGATTAGCTATCATGAACATGGATGTTAACATTCTGGCTGCACCTTCAAAATTGCACTGAAGCTAACACGTGCTTGGTATTTATATGCACACACACAGAACTTGAAATGCTTCTTAAAGGTGCAACACACCTGTTATTCTACGTCCTCCAGCTTTCAGAAAATTTAGACATAAATGATTTTCATCATGCAATTATCCAAAGCTAGATAAATTTATACAACTATGTCCAAGTTGCTGCATAGTTCACACACGGCTTTCAAATGCGTCTATATCATGTGACATAAAATTTGGGATCTGGTTTAGCAACTGGAATTGTCTCTGCTGACTGTCCATTCTGAGGAACACTAGAATCATCTGCCGGAACAGTATCAGGAGTCAAGACACGTTCTGGAACAAGAATATCATCTGGATTGCTTTGAGATTTAGAGTCTTTATCACAGGTTGTTGTGTCTTTCGGCTTTTCCCGGTTAGAGGTCGCCACAGCGGAACTCCGGTCTGCTAATGATTGGCAGTAGATTTTTACGTGCCGAGTTGCCAGCCTTGATGCACAACCTTCAACGAAGGTACGCCCATTCACGCTTGTCTCCACACAGAAGACACTAGCTGAGAATCGAACAGGATAATGTCTTCCTGTGAGGCAACAATGCTACCGCAGCACCTGATTCCACTAGAGGAAGAAGATATCTGCGAATTCTCCTGTACTCCACACCCTTGGATTTAACAAAAGAGGATCTTGGCTCTGTGCAAATGCTCGTTACTTGACCAATCTGGTCAAAACGTTCTGCTGTTTGCATCCTCACTGTCTCTTCTTTTTCCAATATACAAAGAAATCTGCTCGACTTATCATAGCTGGACTTTTGGAAAGAATGCTTTCTAGATAACTGGGCTTTGATTGGTTGCTTTTAGCTTTAGGCCTCAATAAACTAGAACTGATAGGCAATGTTGTTCTGGTTTGCCTAGACAAAAGTCTCTGAACAGTTGAGCCAAGAATATCATCACATGGTATGTTTCTGAGACTGAGTAAGTAAAAAAAAAAATTGGTATTAACATGCTTTGAATTCTCAAGTAATTGCTTTGCACTCTGTACTGCACATTCAGCAAGTCCATTCGATTACAGATACTCAGGACTACTAGTAATATGTATGAAGTACCATTCTTTGGAAAATTTCTGAAACTTTTGACTAGTGAATTGCGTACCACTGTCAGAGATTAATTTCTGTAGACTGCCATGGACTGAGAAATGGCATTTCAACTTAGTGATGACTGTGATAGAAGAGAGAGTAGGTAGTAGATCGATCTCGAACCAATATGAATAAGAGTCTACCAGTACTAAGTACTGTTGACTATTCCACTCAAATATGTCAGTAGCTACAACTGACCAAGGTAGATCGGGGATGTGATTAAGCTGAAGCAGTTCACTGCAAATGCACTTTATTACTATTACATGCTGAACAAGAAGAAAGTACTCTATCAATGTCTTTCACCAGAGAAGTCCAAAATACTAGTCCTCGTGCTCTTCTCTTAGTCGATTGGAAACCCGGGTGATCACGATGCAAAATCTGGATATATTCTTGTTGTAGGGAAGCAGGAACAACTTTATGACCTTTGAAAATAATACCATTTTCAATCAACAACTCATCTCCGTAAGGAAAGTAAGACTGCACTTCATGTTACACTTGATTGTTTTAGACTGATATAGTGATTGAGCTTCTGCAAAACTACATCAGTCATTGCATGATCATGTAGCTCATCGAGTCTTGTGGTAGGAAAATTATGCACTTCCATGACATCAAAGTCAAAATTCTCTGCGTCAAGCTGTTCTGCTGTATTTCTGGGTGATCTGGATAAGGTATCAGACAGATAAAGAAATTTCCCTTTCGTATAGACCATCTTGAAGTTGTACTTTTGCAATCTGAGCATTATTCTTTGTAATCTCGCTGGAGCTCAATGCATAGGCTTGTTTAGAATAGTAACTAATGCATCTCAGTCTGGGTAAGTTTTCTAGATGCATAGGTGGCTTGCCTTCCTGAAGAATAACTGCACCTAAACCAAATTTCAAAGCATCACAGGTAAAAGTTATATTGGTTTGTTGACCTCATAGTAGTTTAATGTTGGAGGAGTAGCAATTTTCTGCTTAAGAACTTCAAATGCCATCTAGTGTTGCTCTAGCCACAACCATGTAACATTCTTGCATGAGCTCTCACAAAGGTGCTATCAACTCACTGAAGTCTGTTATAAACTTGCCTAAGTAATTGACCATACCAAGAAAATGTTGTAGAGCTTGCACATTATCTGGTGCTGGCATTTCAAGAATGGCTGCTTGCTTGGATGGGCTGGTCTCAAGCCAATACTTATAAACAAATGACCCACATATATAACTTCTGAAAGTCTGAATTTGCAGTTTAGAGGAGTGAACTTTAAGTTCACTTCACGTGCTCTGTCTAGAATACTCTTAAGATTTTTGCCATGCTCTACCTCACCACTGCCTCTGACCAAGACACCATCTACTATTATGGCACACGGATAGTACAAAAAATTTTGCTCCGTTGCATGCTGAAAGACTTACTTGTAGAATTTATCCAAATGACACTCTGAGGAATCTGCATCTTCCAAACGGGGTACTGAATGAAGTCAGTAATGAAGATTTGCAATCAAGCATCACTTGCCAAAATGAACTCTTTGCAACTAAGACAGAAAAAACAGTAGCATTCAGTATGAGGGTTGTGACCTCTTCCACTGTACGCATGAGATGATGCAGTCTCTTCAATGCTTTGTTCAAATCTCTTGGGTCGATGCATATTCTGAGTTCATCTGAGCCTTTTTATGAGCTGCTACCATAGACAACACCCATTTGATAGGTTCTGTAACTGGACAAATTACACCTTGTTGCACCATTCTGACCCACTGAGTTTTAACCTTATGCTGCATAGCTATGGGAACTCTTCTTGCTGGTCTGATCACCAGACTGATTTCTGGGTCTACTTTCATGGAGTACACAACTGGAAGTTTGCCCAACTTGTCATCAAAAACATCAGTATACTCTGAAAAATAGTATTGGTGAAGCTGGAACTAGGACAAGTGCTTATTTGATTAACTTCTTTGGTAAAATAAAGCAGATTCATTTTCAAACTGTCTCTGAGACCCAACAATGACTGCACACTTCTTTGCATTGCACTACATAAACAATAGGCTATAACAATTCTTGGCCCCATAACATGAAAGCACTACTGAAGCTTCGGTTTAAATTTCTTCACCTCCATAAGCAACAAGTTTCGCACAACTAGTCAGATTTAGTTATTCACCAGCTCTCACTTTAGCAAAAGTATCTGCAGTCATGACATTACACTTTGAACCAGTGTCTACTTTGAGCTTGGTGGATTTCCCATTGATGTGGATGGTACAAAATGCTTAATTTCTTGTTAATAGATCTAACGTATTTACCTTTTCACCAATTACTGATACACCATCAACACAGAAAGGACACTGCTGCATTAACCCCTCCTTGTAACTGTGTGAGGCTTGGCTTTACAAAACCTTTAGAAATGGTTCCATTTCTTAAACTTGTGACATTGCTGACTAAATGCTATGCACGTTTCTCTTTTAGACTCATGGTTGGCACCACAATTGCGACAGTTAGCAATAAAGCTTGATTTGGGTTTTGCTAATTCACTCTTATGCTGTGCTGAGCAGCGTCTGTTTTGCACTAGATATCCTTGGTTCTGTGCTGAGCATGCTTCTTTAACTGAACTGCTCTTGGAATGTGCTAGAAGACTACAGGTCTTACCTAGACGTCCCATTGGGGGTGCTGCTGCCATGTGCTTAGGCCTGCTCTTGCCTGTCACATGCTGCATGCTGTTTACGTGCGCTCTTGAGCCTACTGAAACCATGCTCTTATCACTAGCAAGCATATTTGTGTGCCTTTCTATAACTTCATGAATTTGACAAACCTCAGTGGCTTTCCTCAGCATCAAATCACTGCCATGAAGCAAAATCTTTCTCACAGCAGCATTATTAACACCAAATACGAGTCTGTCCTTTGTCAATTCACCTTTTAAATCACCAAACCTACACATTTTAGCTTTGTTTCTCAGGTCAGTAATGTAAGCTGCAAAAGTCTCCCCTTACTTTTGATCTCTTGTATAAAACAAATGCCTCTCTAGCGTAACATTAGTCTGAGGGTTGCATATCTCTCTAACTTTACACTTTATAAACACTCAGGGTCTTCCCTTGATTCAGCCTGCACAACAACATGACGACTTTCTCCTTCACCTTCATACACTGCTGATGCATAGACAAATGAACATTCCCTTTCAATGGCCTCTGACCCTGCTAGGTTCAGCAAAATGAATGCCCTGGTATGTGCATATTTATCAGAATAAGCTGCTTGTATAAATATATGGTATTCTTACTCAAATATTCTCCAGTTCTCTGCAATTTTCTGATCAAACACAAGTGGCTGTGGCTTGCTAAATTAATTTGCCATACTGATATGTCTCAGCGAAAACTCTTGCAAATATGCACGAACATATACACTTGTACATACACTGACATGTGCTTGAAATTTATGCTAGCACCTGTAACAATACAACAAGCCTTTGTACAACTGAATTTCACTATTACTGCAAAAGCCACTTGCCTTGGAATTATTTTACTATACGAGCCATTTATCTTGTAAAGCAATAATGCTAGAGTCCTTTGTTTTGTAATCGCTTTAATGCCAAAGCCATTTATCATCATTTTACTGCCAAAGTAATTTATCAGCATTTTAAGAAACATTTTGAACTGCGCAGTGTGAATAAACTAGGCAGTAGAAGGTGAGGGCAAGAAACATTTTGAAGCAACTGTATTTTGCGAATACACTATCTCGAAGTAATGGCACTTTGCGAATGAACTGTTTTGAAGTAATTGCACTTTGCGAATAAATCGAAGTAATTGCACTTGCGAATATAATGTCTTGAAATAATTGTAATTTGTGAATGTAATTTGTGAAGGTATTGGACAGAAGAAGCTCAGAGTGAGAAACACCTCAACACCAAAATGACTGCACTTTGCCAAATAACTCTGTATAGTGCAAGAGACACTGTAATGGTGACACTCTGCAAACAATCACACCTAGGCACAAGAAACTTCTCGAAATGGCTGCACTTGACTGCACTTCACAAAAGAGTTGCACTTTGCACACAACAAACTCTATGGAACATACTTTGAAATACTTCAAACAACTCTAGTTAAGGACTCGAGTACATTGATTGAAGCCAAAACATATGCAGTCGCCTTTGCTTTACTTATACTCAATGTGCCCTTTTCTGCCCTTTCTCTTATATTCATATTTGCTTATTAAACCTCTTAACATGCCCTTTGTGCCCTTTTGTTATATTAGTTTTGCTCATTTAATCTCTTTTCATGCCCATTATACTTTGTCGCTCATTTTAACTCTAAACATGCTCATTTTACTTTAAACAAGCTCATTTTTACTTTTTTGAGACAACTCTGAACCCTTTATGTACTTCTCTACAGCTTGTTTTATCAAATACCTTGGTTTCAAACATTTTGTCCGATTTCCTATGTTCCAGTTTGCTTAATAAACATTGCCATGCTATTCATTTGCTTAACAATATGTTTTGTGCCCTTGGAATGCTCCATTTAACCTCCTTTAACAAACAAATCATTTGCGCAGGTACTTGTTACTAGCCCTTTCTTGCTCACTGTTCTTTTAGTTTGCGTCCGCCATTACCTCTGCACCTCGTGGCTCTGAAGAATAGCCTTTGTCATCCCGGTTCTGACACCATGCCGCTCGCCAGGTCAGGATAAAACAGGCAAGCATCGTGGGTTGTTGTTCAAACAGCTTTATTATACACAAACACATTAGATGTTACATTAAATAACTTTAACTTATAAACAGATTAGCTGTCATGCACAAGGATGTTAACATTTTGGTTGCACCTTCAAAATGGCACTGAAGCTAACACATGCTTGGTATTTAAAGGCACAATAATGTTTTTGGGTTTGGCAGACAACACTTTTTGCAGAAATGCTGCATAGCCATGGGGACAGCCTGCACCAACACTTATGCCAATCTAGTGTTGGCGCGATGGGAAAAACAACAGAAATATGGGGCCCAAGATATATGGAGATGTTATGTCAGTATCTATAAAAGGTTTGTAGATGACCTTTTTATCATTTGGACTGGCACAGAGGATCAGTTGGAAAGTTCTGTCACATATTTGCAATCGACTACAGATTATCTATCATTTACTGAAAACCACTCATAAGATAAGATAACATTCTTAGATGTTGAAGTCTTTAAAGATGGTAATGATATCTTGCAAACCGGAACGCATAGAAAGCTATGCTGGAAGAACACATTTTTAAAGCGGGATAGTATTCACCCGCAACATATTTTCAATAACGTGACTGAAGGACAAGTCATGCGTACTTCCAGGCTGTGCACTGAAGATGATGCCCATATGGAGGTAACTTATTTTTTATTATCCTGTTTTGAAGAACGAGGCTATTCTAAAAAGGATATAAATAATGTTAAAGACAGGTATCACATTTGGAGATGAACTTACGCAAGACCTTGGTATAAAACTAGTTAAGAAGATTTTGTGACTTCTGAACAAGATAAACACATACGATGGAAGCCATCTGGAATGAAGCAAACAAGGCTGATTATGAAGTATAATAGTAACATGGATAAAATAAAGTAATTTATGACAACTGGAAAATTTTGCAATAAAATGATAATATAAAAGATCAAGACAAAAAAATTTCGGACCACTGCACACTGAAGCAAGGTAAAACAGGCGAATCTTTAATGGAAGACTAAGCGCTTTCACCATACAACCATGGCATCATCAGAGTCAATGACTACAACATTCTGAGATCCTAATTAAATAACAAAACAATTAAACAATTGTCAATAATTAAACGTTAATTATTAATTAAACCATTAAACCAACCAAAGAGTCCTGAATTCCAATATTGAATGCTTAAATACATAAATATACAACAAAAACAAACACATCACCCCCCCCCATCAATATTTAAAAGATATATTTTGTTATTTTGTTAAATTTTGTGTAGTCATTGACTCTGATGATGCCATGGTTGTATGGTGAAAGCGCTTAGTCTTCCATTAAAGATTCGCCTGTTTTACCTTGCTTCAGTGTGCAGTGGTCCGAAATGTTTTTGTCTTGTTCTTGTTTAAACCCTGGCCTGGTCGGGTATATATTTTCTTTGGTGTATCCTGTTTTCGGCTCTGCCAGTGAGGATTTGGGACGCCAGGTGATTTCTTTTATCATGGATGCCGTTTTAAAAGAACTGACCCAAGCCGTGCATAAGTTAATTCGTTTACACGCTAAGGAAAACGATGATGGTGCTGCTGTTTTAGTTAGTCCAACCGATTCTCAGGTTGGATTATTCACTTTGCACTCTCCTATTCCAGCGTCCATACCACCGGGGCAGAGACCTGCTTTGTCAGCTTCGTATAGTGGTATGGTTTCGAAAGGTATGGCTGGATCTAGCATGGGAGCATCCAACAGAGCTTCAAACAGTTCGCGAACTCCACCCTCTTCATCGGCGTGTGCTAGGAGAGAGCACAACCAAGAGCTGTGGTTTGAACTGCCAGTTTTGGATTTTAATCGTGTTGGGTTTAGTGCAAGTAATGTGGCTTTTCCATCGTTAAAGGAACTTATTTTTCGTTTTGAAAGACTTTGCACCAAATACAGGGCGCTTCAGTTGGATAATTTGTTTTTGCTCAAATCCAAGGAGCTGAAACAAGTGCCGAAGGGGCTGCGTATATGGAAATTGCCGATGGGCATACAGCAAGGTACTGCATCTTTTAATAAATTGGTTAGTTTATTTGATCGGACTGGGTTGGAATTGTTGGACATTATTATTCACAACAACGAAGTCAAATTGACTGAATTACGGGGGGAAATTACTAAGTTGCACTTGAGCATTACCACCGACCTCTTGTTTTTTCAGTACCAGGCCTGGTTCGACAAGGTTCTGAGTAACATTGAGAAATTTGTAAATCAAAATAGAGTTACAAAGCAAAAGAAGTTGGCTAGGGACAGTGCTGACTATGCCAACCAATGTGCTTATCCTCCTGGCCGTCGGGCAGGTTATACTGCAAATAAAACTGTAAGTTGTGGGTCTGGTTTAGTCAGCAATATTGATGATTGTGAGATAGCTGATGTGCATGACGCTGAGCTACATGATGTTTTTTTAGATCAGACAAGCGGCCTGAGGAGGTCGGAGAGGTTAATGAATAGGGTGAACTCCAACTACAACAGCAACAGGGGTTCGAAGGGAGGGAGGGGGGTCAATTGGAGGAACTAATTGGTGGTTCAAATGTTTTGCACCGCGATGTTTCATATGGTAATTTAGATGATGTTTCCAATGAGTCCTGTGATTTGTTTGTCAATTCTGATATTATGTTTGACAACTGTTTTTATGATAGTTCTGATGCTGTCTTGAGAGAGATTATTGACAATCCTTGTTGTGAAATGGTAGGTTATGCATCAAACCTTGTGAATAACATAGTGGACAATGGTGATGTATCTACCATTTGTATAAAGGAAACAACAGAACATGTGTTCAATGGTGACTTTGTGTTGAATGATTTTTGTTTTTTTTTTGATGAAATGGGTGTGTCACAGAGTAGTCAAGGTATGGGTTGTGTAGTTTCATCCAAATTTGGGTTTACTATTTACAACTACACTGACATGCCTATCACTGACAGTTATTTTGATTTATTTAGTAAAGGTATTCATTTTGTTCCCAATTTTAAGCTGGATATAGCACAGGTTTTGATAAATTTTAAACTTTTTTTAAGGAGGCTTAATCTTCGGATGTATTTTCAAGGAAAAAATCTTCCAGATGATGATTGTATTCATGAAAATGGGGCTTTATTAAAAAGGAAGAGTACTTTCATCCCACCATCTAACGTAGAATTTTCTGTGTTGGAAAAAATTGTGGAATGTGATTTTAGGAGAATTTGTAGCCAAAAATATTGTTTACCAGACAATTTGAAAAGTGAAGAAAGAGTTGTGTTGATGGAACTTAAAACTTCTAACAATATTAGATGTATGAAACCTGACAAGGGTGGGGGAATGGTCCTCATGTCAAAGATTGATTACTTGGCCTCTATGAAGGAGCTGCTTGACGACAGTTCTGTGTATACCAGGGTGTCTATAAATGAAGTAAATAGAGCATACCAAAAGATAGATCTTTTTTTGCTGGATGCCCTGTTTCAGGGTGTCATCAATGAAACAGAATTTGATTATTTGCAGGTTAAACATCCAGTTATGCCCAACATCTTTGGTATTCCAAAGGTGCACAAGGGGACTGTTAATTTAGCTTTTAGACCTACTGTAGCAGCTAGGGGTTCCAAAACAGAGCCTTTGGCAGCCTTTGTTGATGTGATATCAAAACCGGCCTTGTTAGGTGCTGCACATGTGTTGAGGGACTCCTGGCACTGCTTGGAAAGATTGAGGGAAATTAGTGCTAATGGTGATTCTTACAGTTTTCTTACGGTGGATGTTGTTAATCTGCTCTCAGTGATTCCGCATGTGGAAGGTTTAGACATGTTTTATGAAAGTCTCAACATGAGTACTAATGTCAACAAGGGTAAATTGAATCTTTTGTATGACTTAATGGAAATTATATTACAAAATAATTTCATGAGGTTTGAAGGGGAGGTGTTCAAGCAGTGTTCTGGAGTAGCGATGGGAGCCAAATGTGCCCCGGTTTTTGCAAACCTTGTTCTTCTAGCTTGGGAGAGGTTGTTTGTTTTTCCGTGTAGATACAACTCTAAAATTATTCAATATAATAGGTTTTTGGACGATTTATTAATTCTCTGGAAAGGGGATGAAAGTGATGCCAATGAATTTGTGGATTATTTGAATAGCACAACGAGCTTTTTAAAGTTTACATATGTTTGGAACAAAGACATTATTAATTATTTGGATATTACTATTGACAAAAGGGTTGGTGTTATAACTAGTACTATATTCAGGAAAGAAAATTATTCAAATTCATTGCTCCATTTTGATAGCTGTCACCCCTTCCATCAGAGAAAGGGGGTAGCAAAAGGTCAAATGGTACGTGTTTCAAGACTTGTAAGTAATGATGAGGTTTTTAAGCAAGAGATGTATAAATTAATTGGGTTCTTACTTGAGCGTGGTTATCCCTTAAAGCTTTTGTTAAGAATCAAAAAAGAAGTTTACAAAAAGAGAAGGACAATTTATTTACCTATTTTGAAGAGAGGGGGTGTTGATAATGGATTTGACCAAAAGTTAGTGACTGGGAAATCAAATGAGGTTGATAGTAAAACAACTGGCCCTGTTTTTGTTTTGAAGTATAGTGAAAAGGCCTCTGAAATGTGTACTGTTTTGAGACATGCTTGGGATGACTGTTTGAGTTCAGGTACTAAGAATATAGTGGGTAAAACGCCAACCATTGTCTTTAGTAGGGGGGGTCAATCTTAAGAATACTTTGGAAAAGACTGTTAGAAATTCTAGGTCGTGGATGGGTAAATGTGGAACGTGTAATGCATGTAGGTTTATTGCTGATGGGGCATATCTTTGTGTAGTTGGGTTTGGACGTACTTTAGCATGCCCTGGGGTATGTAATTGTAATAGTAGAAATCTAGTTTATGTTGCCACATGTAGTTGCTGTGATGCATTCTACGTTGGTATGACTACCCGTAGATTAAGGGATAGAGTTATGGAACACAAAAGGTCCATCAAAAATAAAGATCCACACAATGCTTTGTATATCCATTCTTGTAAATGTTCCAATTTTAAAAAGTTTTTATTTTTTGTTATTGATCGTGTTTACACTGATCAGGGAGGGGATGTCAGTAACAAAGTAGCCATTCTGGAAGCAGAGTGGCAGTTGAGGCTTAATGCAACTAGACACCCAGGATTGAATGATTTTATCTCTCTCAAGCCTGCTCTTAAACATAAATCATATATTGTTTAATCTTGTATTTATTTGTTAGTTTATTTAACAAAATATATGTTTTAAATATTGATGGGGGGGTGATGTGTTTGTTTTTGTTGTATATTTATGTATTTAAACATTCAATATTGGAATTCAGGACTCTTTGGTTGGTTTAATGGTTTAATTAATAATTAACTTTTAATTATTGACAATTGTTTAATTGTTTTGTTATTTAATTAGGATCTCAGAATGTTGTAGTCATTGACTCTGATGATGCCATGGTTGTATGGTGAAAGCTCTTAGTCTTCCATTAAAGATTCGCCTGTTTTACCTTGCTTCAGTGTGCAGTGGTCCGAAAAATTTTTTTTGTCTTGTTCTTGTTTAAACCCTGGTCGGGTATATATTTTCTATAATATAAAAGATATCACTGGTCCTACACCCTCCTTTGGATATAAGAATGCATTGAGTCACAGACGATTGCTTTGTAAAGATTCCCTTGTACCTGTTGGTGATCAGATTATATTTAAAGTGAACAATTTTGGAACATTTCCTTGTGAACATTGCAAAGGTTGAATTTTTGTTGATAAGTCCAATTTCTTTAAACGCCCTGTTACTGGGAAGGTTTTTCACTTTTATAGCTTCGCCAATTGTAGAACCAAGAATCTGGTTTATTTAGCTAAGTGCCAGGATTGTTCATCCTTTTATGATGGCAAAACTAATCATATGCTTAAAGAACGGGTTTTGCTGCACATTAGAGATATAAAAGTGGAGGGAGAACATAATGCATTGGCTCGACATGTGAAAATACACCAAAATCATTTAAGTTTACGGTCCTGCAGATGTGTATGCTATCCAGAAGGGGTGGTGATATTTGTTCACGCACTGAATTAGTAAAAGTTGACTTGATAGCAGACTTACAGGCTAATCGGACCCCAGGACTTAATAGCATGTTACCATTTAAACCTATATTAAAGGGGCGTAGGCCCATGAGATTATGCTGATTGAGTGATTTTAAAGGTATGATTTTAAGGGTATGATTTTTAAGCCTATTTCATTGCTATTTTATCCTTTACAGTACCATTGAATGTTTTTATTATTTTTTTATGGATTTGAAAAAGAGTGTTTTACTCGAAAGCACTTATCCCTTCTTGTGCATTAAAGTTTTACTCTGCCGTGGAGGACCGTTTGGGCTGTTTCATTTTTACCAAAGCAACACTTCCACTGTGCGAAGAACCAGACCGTTGGAGAAACGTTAGACTGGAACAGAATTTATTGTTCTTGTCTTAAAATAAACATTAAAAAGTTCGCTATTCAGCGTAAAATCTTTCATTAAACCAGAAAAACAATTGGAATCAAGCGCTTTCGCTTGGTTTCAATACCAAGCTTTATCAAGATGAAATATGTGCTGAATGGAGCTGTTAATATAGGGCTCATTTACCACCATGTGACAGTAGTAATAATTAAACTTTAAAGCTATACTGTCATTGACTGACCTAACTACACTTCACTTGCAACATTATACCATTACCATACAATACATTGATGTTCATATAAATAAATAAAATATAGGAAATCGTGTTAACCTTATTAAAATGTTAAAATACATTGCATCAATATTCTTATATCATACAATAGAATTAATTCACTTTATGTTCTTTACCCTAATATAGCATGTATATAAATATATAAAAAATGTTGAAATGTATATAAAATATATATAAATTTTATAATGTATAAATATATAAATAATTAAACAAAATTTATGCAAAATGTTCTTAATAAAACATGTGATGAAAATTTTCTTAAAATTTTTAAATAATTTATAAATATTTTATATATAAACTACTCCCTAAAATACTTGTTAAAAACCAATGTATTATAAAGAATTATATACATATTTCATAGTAATTCAATGTATTGTTTATAGAAATTGTTAATTGTTTGATCAGTATGCCATTTGTTTAGTTACATTAATGTGATACAATATGGGATAATATGTATATCATTCTTTGTAATTCTTTGTTGCTGTCACATGGTGGTAAATGAGCCCTATATTAACAGCTCCATTCAGCACATATTTCATCTTGATAAAGCTTGGTATTGAAACCAAGCGAAAGCGCTTGATTCCAATTGTTTTTCTGGTTTAATGAAAGATTTTTACGCTGAATAGCGAACTTTTTAATGTTTATTTTAAGACAAGAACAATAAAGTCTGTTCCATTCTAACGTTTCTCCAACGGTCTGGTTCTTCGCACAGTGGAAGTGTTGCTTTGGTGTGAATTGCTTCGTTTTTGTATTATTGGTCTGTTTCATTTTTACCATTATTGTTCTCTACCATTTTGGTTCTTTAGCTCTGCTGTGCTTGGTCTCAGTCGTTTGATATTCAGAAACCTGTACAATTATATGTTGCAGGAATTAAGACTTGTCAGCACCAGTAAACTCTTCACAGACATGCTCAGTCTCATAATTCCCATGATGCTGCTCTGCTCTCATCTCTCCTCTTCTTGCTGACGAGCTGATCTCGCATCCCTAATGTTTGCGTTACAGGTAAAACAAAGGGAAAAAATGTCAGGAAGATGGGTGCTAGCCAGTGCTTGCTGTATGTACTGAGGAAGGAGAGGGGCATACTTCTTACAGATCTGCCAATTTGGCAAGTACATGACTATCATGTCTGGTAAGAAGTGGGTCAGGTTCTGTACCTTACAGGACAGAGTCTCCAGCTACCCACCTCCTTAGCAAGCATCACTTTGAAGATGGTATCCCAAAGGAATAATATGATCTCAAAGAAAAATCTAGCTTATGGTGTTTACAGAAGATCTCTGGATTAGATAAAGTGGTTATGAGCAAATACTGTCTCCAAGGCATTACTGAGGAGGGCAGCAGACATGGTCACTGCACATATACAATCAGATTTCAGGAGGGCTGGAAAGTCATAGCCCTGTGAGATGCAAAATAATTTGATTCAGCCTGAAATTCTTCTGGACAGGGTGATTTTGGAGACTTGCATTCTTTTACTGAACACAATGCCCAGTAGACTGGATACTCTGGCCAGAGAATGGATCTTGTCAGTATGCTAGCTCTGGGATACATATATACAGGAAAGGCATAGCCCCTCTGGGGATTGTGGTGAAACTGAAGGGCAAGTACATGAAATTAGTAGAGTTCATATGTTTACGATATGTAGAAAACTAGATAATTTCAGTCTAGACCTAAGAATGTTACCTTGATTTAGGAGACTTGTATGTTAGACATTCAAACCACAGTCATAAATTAATATCACTAAATTGAGGAAATTCATCATAACCCTTGGAGTTGTAATTTAGCAGCTATGGTGATCATTATTAAAATGCATGCCCTTTTGATATTCAAGATGTATGGGTTAAAAGGAGAGTTTTGATGCTACTGTTGCAATTAAACACCATGATTATCATAACAGGCTGTATATATGCTTCATTCCACAAGTACAACATATTCTAAGCAGTATTAGTCAATGATTACATCTCTTAAATTGTATTTCTGTTATTAATGGGTGGGACTGGAATACTGTGCTTAGTCTATACCTTGATAGATCTTCATTTCCTAGGTATCATATCAAGAAAAGTATTGAAAGCTTTTATATCAGATCATGGAATAAGAAAATGTTATTGTTGGATAAAGCAGGAGACATTCTGAGAAAATAGAATTTACGCCATATTTCACATAACACAAAGCTATTAATATGCATTTTCTTTTGATGTCTACTGACTTGTATTTAAAACATAATGAAGGCATCCATGTTTTTTTTGCCCATATTCAGACCATCAGTTACAGATTATCAGAAACTAAAAAGAAATATGAGAAAGATGTATGCTGGATGATTTAAATCTTCGGAATTTTTGTGAATACACTGCAGAAAAAAATGTATACAGTTTTTGGATGACTATAAAGACATTACTTCTTTGAGGTATAATTGGGATTCTTTTAAAGATACATTTTTCCTCACATAATTTCATTTAAAATAGCTCAGCAGTGGGGGATACAGACTGTGCTCAGATCTACTGACCAGCAGTTAGATGCTTTAGTTAAATTGTTACTGGTAAATTATAATAACTGCATTAAGACAATCAGTAACTCTTCAGCTGGAAACCATTAAAGGTTCATTTGCTTTAGAAAAAAATTAACCATCAAGACAAAGTGAGTAAATTCCTCACTAATCAATTTAGGGATCAAACAAATATACTAAAGTATCCTAGAACCTCCAATGAATAACACAGTGTCTGATTATTGCAACATTCATCTAATAGTTCTTCAGTGTTTGAAAACATTATACAACAGTACCTGGTGCAACAAGAATGAAGATAATAACTAGCTAAAGTCAGAGGGCAGGATTCATGAAGCCTCCGTGTAAGAGTTACAAGGCTTACACGGAGGCTGCAGTTAAACGGTGTGACGTCAGCATGCCATGCATATGCATGAGGGCATGCTGAATCACACCTAAGGCTAACACGGTCCGTGTAAGACAGTAGGGGGCATGTCCGTAGGGCGAGTCCTGCAAACGGACACGCCCCCAGAAGAGTAAAAGTCCCGAAAGTAAACCCCCACGACAGAGTCCGTGTAAATGTGAATAAACACAACACAACACAACACATGCCCCCACAGACTATGAACATAAAATGTAGAAATGAACATCTTATATTTTTTTTTATAAGTTGTAAAGATGTTTGCCCGTGAGTGCGCTAGTTTGCGCGGGCATGCCAGTCGCTTAGCCACAGTTAGCAGTCAGTGGAAAAGCATATAACAACTAAATATGCAAAGTAAGCCAAGAAGCAATAGTGTAGCGGTAGAGACGTCGGCTGAAGAGGAGGCAGTCATGGTTCGAGCCCCCACAACATCAATGTTTATTTTTAGTGAAATAAGCATGAAACAAGTCCCTGACATACATGTACATATATAAAATTATATTTTATGTAAAATGTAATGAAATGGGCCATGTATTTTGAAGAAATGTGAGATAAAATAATAAAAAAGAAATGTCAGATGTGCCTATAGCTGAGCTACAGTCTAACAAGTTGAGGATATCTGCTTGTAGGTGAGCAGTGTTTAAACAGGTGTAAAATGAGTGCCCGTAGGTGAGCAGTGTTTTAACAGGTGTAAAATGAGTGCCCGTAGGTGAGCAGCATTTTAACAGGTGTAAAATGAGTGCGCGTAGGTGAGCAGTGGTTTAATAGGTGTAAAACGAGTGCCCGGGGCTGAGCAGCATTTTAACACGCTGAAATTGTGTGCCCGTAGCTGAGCTGAGCGTAATATGCATGCTGACAGCCAAACGACGCGTAAACCAGTGTGATCCGTTTGGGCGGAGCTGCGCACCACGCCAACAAGCTAACTGACGGGCAACGTTGAGCAAGCTGTATCACAACTGCCTTTACACAGACACACCTCCTAGCCTGTGTAGACAGTCATAAAATATAAAAAGCAATGGCTAGGTTCGAACCCAGGATACCATGCACCATAGTCAAAGTACTGAACCACTAAGCCATGACAGTTGCACTTAGAAATGCAGTAATAGCATATATATAGGAATGAATAGAAAGAGGAGCATGACAAAGCAGGTTTTGTGAAGCTGATACAATTCCAAAATGGCCAATCACAGATATGTGCGGGAAAAACGGCATATATAAGCCCCATAGGCAGGAATACACAGCATAACCGATTGTGGAACCGACTTGCAGCCAGGATGTCAGGTGTAGGAGAAGGTAGTTGCTTCCGAGCACAGAGGTGGGGCATTGAGGAGTCCAAATATATGGTTTGGCTCCTCGTCCGTGATCATGAAGCCCAACTCATGCAGGGCCAGGTCCTGTGGGGAGCATATAGGGCTGAGGCGTGGGACTGGTTGGCACATGATCTCACCAGTGCCACAGGAATACCAAGGACTGGTGAACAGGTTCGTCACCACCATGCGGAACTGAAGAGACGGAAGTAGGACCAACTGAACCGTTGGATCCAGGAGGCCTGGCAAATGCCCAACGCCCCACTACTGAGTAAGTTACATGTAATTATTTATGTAAGAAATTAACCTAGCTGATATTATGGAGATGTGTATTCCAATATTACTTCATTTATATTACAGCTGCAGGTGTCAGTTCCATGAACCGTCGAGCCTGTGCCGATAGGCTGGTGCGGTTGCGCCACCAGGCAGGTCAGTAATTCTCTCCCTGTAACTGTAAAAAAATATATAAGTATGACAGTTAGCAAAAGAGTGCAGTGTAGTCACTTATTAATAAAATGTGCAAGTAACAGTGTAAGAGAGTTGGCAAGTATTGCTTGATTACAAAAGTGTGATGCAGCCTGTAATCCAAACATAAAAATGAAACAAGTCTGAAATAAAGATGTCCCACCTGTAATATAATAGTACATAACCTGCAGCAGGCTGAAAAGTACAGATGCAGAAGCTGAGTAAAACACGTGTGAAATATACCCCTGTTGAAATTCTGAAACATGACATAAGTGAGACTGTTGGAAAGGATTGTTATAACTAAAAGTAAAACATGTCAATAAAGCCTAGAATTAAGTACCATCCTGAATTGTAAAAATAAAACAAGTGAGAGAGTGTGAGAAAGACTTATGAAACCACCAATAAAGTAGTAATAACTCCTGAATAAAGTATACTGCAGTCAGTACAGAATGAAATGAATGTGACAAGCAGAACCAAACAGCAACATGTGTTGAAAAAAGTACTGAAGCTGGAATGTGTGTCCCAAACTCTGGATATGTTGCTCTCAGTTTGCAATATGCAGATAGTATGGTTGTCTGAAATACCAAACATCCACAGTTGTCTACAGCCATATAAAGCAAATGTAGCAGGATGATGTAGCTGAACAGAACCAGATATGAATGTGTATGAATAAATATGAAATGTATATTGATGTAGCAGTAACATTCCTATCACCAACCTGAATTAGTTATTACATAGGAAACTGTAGTCAGACCTGTAGTGTGTATATATCTGCAGCTAGTAGAAATGTACAGCATATGTATAGGTATTTGAAGTTGTTAATGAAATATTTCTTCACCCTACCCTATAACCACAAATAATCCATTCCACGTGAAATGGGTATGTGCATTCACAATTAACACCCCTGGACATTTGTCCTGTTGGTTCATACATATTTGCATGTACGTTGATGCATGTGCCCTGCTCATACATCCAAACCTGATGGCCTGTTGCCATCAATCAACCCTGCATGTTGTTGGATTGTGTATTGCTGTTCAAATTATGCATGTGTTATGCTTGCTGTTCAATGGCTTGAATTTATGGGTGTTCGGTTAATGGGAATACTAATGCATGCTGTTACAACTAATTGTGAATGGTACTGTACGTTACTAACCCAAACTGTCATAACATAATGCAAAACATAGGACGACAGGGAAGGCGGGTTCCAGCGGACCCACCTCTCCCACCTCAGCTGGCGAGTGCACCTGGCAGTAGTGCCCAGGCCGGACCCTCCTCCGGTGGCCCTGTGCCACCTGCGGGTGGAAGCTCTGCAGGGGATGGGGCTCGTCCCCCCTCTGCAAGTGTGGCCAGAGGAGAACATCCACTCACCCTCAGTAGTGTCTGGACTGCGGTGCGTGGGGTCCGGGCCCGG